>NW_028186801.1:1667396-1676928 GCF_003343005.1 Rhea americana | reverse complement strand
GCCCGCTCCCGCCGCGGCGGTGCTGCCGGCCGCCTCCTGCGCCCGCCCTCCCCGGGGCCGTGTTGCCTCTCGCCGATTCCCCCTTCCCCCGCGCGTGGACGGCGCCCTGCCGGCAAGCCCACGGGCAGCCAGGCCTCGGCCATGCTGTGGCACGCCTTGCCTGCTCTCGGCGCCGGCCACAGCATGGCGTGGGAGCCGCTTCCGCCCGCCAGGGCAGGAGCCATGGCCAGGATGAGAGGTTACAGGGGGCCAAACGTAACTCCACTGCTAGCCCTTCTGATGCCAGAAAGCACAGTGCTCACCTGGCTCCCCTCAGAGCGTGCACTGTTCTTCCTGCTGCTTTAGCTCTGAACTGGGAGGGTTTCTGAAGGCACCCGAGCAAAAATAAGCCTCAAATCAAATCACCACAGACATACCCAAACAGTTAAGCCCCTTTCACAAAGGCTATGGGCAGCACAAAACCACAGTATCAGTTTACCTTAGTAGAGCAGGCTGAAAACTGCTGTTGCTCAAAAGCTCGCTCAGCAGAGGCTGAGTAATTCCTGCTTTGAGCAGGATGGACAGCCAGAGGCAGCAACTGCTTCAGGCCTCTGATTTTAATTTGCCGTGCTTGTTTGTGAGAGCCCTAAGGGATCCTGGTAGACTTTAGAGACCTGTGAGTAATAGTTATCTCCTAGCACACTCAGAGGAGACATTYATAATCAACACAAGACTTACAGAGACGTAATTGTCTTTGAGACTTGATCTCCTCTTAGTTGGAGTGGAGCCAATCACTTCAAACACGGTTGGAGACAAGCTGGGATGGGCGACACACAGCGCACCACCATAGGAGCTGTTTTCTAAGCATATAGCCCAAGGATTTGWATCACTTGTGAGGTGGGAATATGAAGAGACCAGACACGTACAGAAGACATTTAATCAGAACAAGCAATTGGTTGGTATTTATTGCAACATCAAATATATTTTATTGCAGATACTCACTTTTTTGATCAGAAGTGAGCAAGTGACATGGGAAAGGCTAGACTCACAAGAATGCTAACATTGCTTATCTTTATGCAGCCTACCACCTAGTGAAACGTTGAGACCCAGTGACCCCTATACAGGAGTGATATATGCAAGAAATGAGATGGATGGAAGTGTTGAGTAGAGAGTTAAGCTAGATAACAGCAAAGGCCAAGAAGTGAGGATTTGTCTAAGCCCTCAAAAGTGCTGGCCACCTATCTCTGGGTTGGAGATAACTGCCTTTTCCTCCAAAATTCACAGCCATCTTCTTAGGGAGGTTGCATAAAGAGGTCAACCCCTTCTTATGGGACAAAATAAAAGCAGAGTCCTCATACTAGGCCGCTTTATAAATTTCTGAAGAACACCAAATATGGAAACATTTTTGAAGAAGCAACAGTTTATGTGAACAGTTCAGTAGGAAGGGATGAGGGGGAGGACATATACACACTGCTCCTCCTTCCACATGGCTCCTGCCTTCGCACGTGTATGGAAGAAGGAAAAAACAAGAGTATTTCTTACAATACTCAACTTACAGGTACATGCAAGCTGTCTAATTTGGATTGTTCGGCTGTCAAAACCAATGGTTCAGCTCGTCCTGACAGTTATGCAGTTCTGACAATAAGACTAAAGAAAATTCAAAGTTAGACTTGCGTTGAAAATGATCCTGTACTTGAACTTTGATGACCCATATATTCTTCTTTGCTTTGAATGTTTTATCTTCCTGGGTATTTCCCATGCTTTAGGGCATGTACTGCAACCTTTAGTTTGAATCTGGCTGGATAGTTGAAATATTGCTTTGATATTGCACTAAAAGTCAAACTAACTGCATTTTCTAAATGGTGGGAATCAAATCACCCGAAAATGCATTGGTATGTTCACAAATTTTCCTCATAAGCTGGTATTGCTTTTCAAAATATTAMGTCTTGCAAGGAATTTTTTGAAAGCTATAGAACATATGTAAGAAAATGTCCACGTGTGGCTATTGTATGCACATGGATACAGTATTTTCTACAAATTGGAAGAGCTTCAGCAAGAGCCACCAGGAAAGCCACCCTATAGCATAGTATCTAGGGCAAGTCTCTTGGACAGAGACTCAAGGTCAAATCACTACTCCAAATCAGGGAGAGGAAGAAGGATTTGAACCGAGTCCCCCACATGCTAATTGTTTACCTATGGAGCTATCAAATACCAAGTAATCTGAACCTTTATCTCCCCTTTGAATACATGGACATTATCAATTATGCACACTTTAAGGCTAAGTCTTCCTCCTTGTGAATTTGCTATGTCTCAGAGCAGGGGCTAGGAGTGCCTCCATGAGGGCACTCAAGGACTGAGCACAGGCCTAAGCTTGTACATGGAGAAGGCCTGAAGTCAAGCTCTGAAACTATTATAGAAGGCTAAGCCAGTATTTCTGTGACAGCTTGTTGCAAAAAAATGGGTTTGGGGTGGCACTTACATCCAAKCTCAGTCTTCCTGAGCACAGCATATATGTTGTGTACTGGAGTTATATTCAGACCGAGCTAAAGCTACAGTGCTTTAGCTTAGGAAAATGTGTAAGTCATGGAGCTCAGTATGCTTTGTGGCAGGGAATTCTTTGATTGGTTAAGCTGTTTTCATTCCCTTTTTRTACCAAAATAAAAATGCAAAATGTCCTTACAACGAACTTGGATTTGATTACATGAAAACCTAAGCACCCCGTGTAAAGCAGCAGGCACACTTAGCACCTACTGAAGGCTCAGTTTTACAGGACTCAGGTCCTGGTCAGCACTGCAAAGCTGTGGTGTACGWAAGGCGATGATCACCCATTCTCCTCTGATCATCGCTGATTTCAGGTCTGCTCACCCCCAGCGGTTTGCCACAGTCCCGAATGCCCAAGGTTACCATCTCCTGAAATCTGTTGGCAGTACTTCTCTTGTGAGCACTGAGTTACAACAAGGGATGATATGAGTGCTCCTCTTCTGCTTCTGTCTGTAGTAGCTGGCTTAGTTACAATCACCATGGAAGTTATCATCAGTCACTGAAAATGAGAACACCCTCRCTGAACTATTTACAAAATAAATAGCCCAAGGTTCCCCGAGTGCCATGAAGAGATGCTTTCTCCTCAGTTCAGTTTCAGACTGTGAAGAAATCTTGTGCAGAAATACTAGGTTTACCTGTACACAATGAAAACAATGAATCCAGAATATTCCCTTTGAAAGACTGCATTGCTTTCTTGTGGCAAAAAGCAATTGTTTCTACTTTTGCAGAATGATTATTCTAAGTTACACAGCCAACAAATGACACAGTACAAAGCAGTTGTTATTTCTTCCACATACTATTTACTTTTTGAAGGATTACTTGTTTTTTTTTAAAGGAAAGTATATCATCCCAGAAAGCAAGTCATAGTTTATAAACAGTTCCACAGACAGTATAGAAAGTTCTGCTGAATTATYACGTGGCAAATCATGCAAATCCCCGTGTAGAACTGAATGAACAGCTCTCATAGATTTCTGTTTTGCACTTGCTTCTGCTTCTGTGAAATGAGAGCAAATTTTCCCTCAGGGAACACATTTTCAGACAGGGCTAACAGTAAAATAAGAAATATACTATATGTAACCTTTAAAATACTGTAATAAAAGWCAAAGAAAAATGACATGGTTTGGAAAAAATGAAATGCTGAAAAGTGATTATACACTTTTTTGACATAATAAACCTTCAACTTCTTTCATTTCTAGATATTTTTAACTCTCTAGGGATAAATCATGACTCTTGTCTTATATTACAGTGATTGCTCATAGAGATAGAAGATACAAACCAAAAGCAACAGGAAGAAAAATAGAGGGGAGCTGAAGAAAATAGAGATACAATGTGAAGTGGTAAACTCAGGAAAAAGTGAACAGTACAGATACATTGAGATCAGAAATGGAAAGTACAGTTACTACAGCGGTAGTGCAGGAGTTAAAATGTCAAGTACAGTGCACTTGGCATTTTTTAGGGACTGGAACTTACTGTAATTTCTTTTTATAAAGTATTGCATCTGCTGTGAAATAATTCTATCAGGAAAAAAAACCAACCATGCTAATTTAAATATCACTCTAGAATGAACTTTTTTAAAAAGATGTACATTTCATTTGATAGATTATTAAATTATTAGATTAGAAGAAATCTTTTAATAATGTATCTAAAACAGTTAAGTCATAAGGAGAAAAGACATTAAGTAGAAATAGTTGTATGTCTTGTAGTACCTGTCATTATCCTTAATGTATCCAAGTTAACAATGACAGCAAAAGTGCATACTGAGGGGTCATTTTTTCTAGTGTAATTGGTTAYTTCACATGGTACAATAAAATGCCATGGTATCTGATATAGTCAGGGGTGTGGTCTCATAAAGATGTGGCTAATCTATTGTCGAAAGGGATGAAGAATACCCAGCTTTCTCATTATTACTTTATATGTGAGTGGAACAATCTTACTCTCTTATACTGCTGTGGTTCTTTGGCTTTCATAGATTTTATGGTTTGGAGTTTGGTTTGATTTGGTTTGTTTTTTGCTCTGTAGCAGAGTGTATTAGTCACTGCCAGAACTCTCTGTTACTGCCAAAAATGCTCACAGTCTCCACCTCTACCAGGGACAAGATACATATTTAGTTTTCCTTTGCCACAAGCAGTTGTGAGACATATGAAAAAAATTGCATCCCAGATAGGGAGAAGCCAATATCCCATTCTTGTGAAACTGTGAAACCCTCCCTTCCCTTCTCCCAAAAAGGAATCATAGACTGAGTAAATCCAGACATTCCATTTAGACCATTTGCAGTTGATCTATTTTGATTTTTACCACTTCAATGTGTCTTTACTAGCATTAATTCTAAATTTGCAATGAAAAATCWCAATAAATCTGAGTTCTTTTATTAGTAAAAAATGTCAAACTGAAACACTAACAGTTTTAGAACTTTTTGTCGCATACTCTTTTTGAGTTGAAACATTTGCTAAAACTAACCCTTTTGGATCAGCAATTTCATTTTCAATGAATTGGCAATTACCAATTTAATCTCCAGCCTTGCCCTTTAAAAAAATGCAGCTCTAGTCAGCATTATGAGCTGCCCTGGAGAGCTAGTTCCTTCTGCTCTTCTGTGCTCCCTTGCAACCTGATTTCTCAGAAGATGGTGAATCTTTAGTAGGCACAGACATGAATGCACTTTTCAATACATTTTTCTAAAGCTTTGTTTTTTTCAGCAGCATGGACAACACTTGCCTGAAGACAGGCATCTTGACATCGCATAACATTGCAGAGTGCAAGTAAAGCAAATTTCAGTTACCCAACTTCAGACAGTGAAAAACTTAAGGTTTTATGTAACTTAGTGTCTCAAAATTGTAGCTTGAAAAATAGCAACTTAGGGAGCTGACATTCAAAGATCGATCAGTTGCACACTTGAAGTTGACTGAGAGATGTCAAAATAGGGATATGAACAAGCTCTATTATGTTTAAATAAATTTGTAAGAAAAGATCCAAATTTAAATCTTTTTTTGTAACAGGCAGATATTTTCTCTCATTCRCTGTTTATTCCTGTACTAAGACTTGCGGAGAGAGCTGGGAGTGAGAAAGAAGAAAGGAAAGGATATTCAGGTAAAGAAAGATCTTTGTGTTTAGGTAAATGATAGCGGTGTCTTACATTATCCTTGCTTTTCCCATAATCACATTTATAGTTTCGCAGGACAATCTATCAGGCACTGACATCTTTTCCATCACAGAGGGGCTCTACAAGAGTTTATATTGGTAGGGTTATCAGAAGCTCAAATCCTGTTTACTGCAATAGAGAAAGCAAACTTTTTATCATAAGACCATGCTGGATATTAATGTTGCTGCAGTCTTTCCTGTCAATCTGACAGGGAAGCCTGCTATCCTGCTTATGAAATCTTTCAGTGATAATATCTTTAACTATGCCCTGAGTAGCTATAGAAAACTGGTGGAGTATGTTTGTGAGACATGGTAAGAGTCTCACATGGTTCCTCCACCACTGCACAGGGTCTGCAGGGTAGGAATCCATCTCCTGATGCCCCAGATTCAACAAGAGGCCCCAGTAACCTTCTGCAGCCCCAGACCTGGAGAGCTTCCGCCTCCAGGTTCCAGCTTCAGTGTTTTCATGGATTATGGAAAATGTTTGCCTTGGGTTGTAGCTATCTTGTAGATGTTTGTGAGACCAGGACAAATATATTCTGAGGGGGAAAGGGAAAAGAAACTTTTTGAAAATTGCAAATAGCAAGTGAGGTATTGTCTACAAGATGCTTCATCTGGTCAAGAAAGTGGTAAAAGCTTAGTTGATCTCTAACTGAGATCCAAGAGTGAGAGATAAAAGTACATATGCACAGCTAACAGGCAGCCGACAGACACAGCAGTTTGCACAGCAGTTTGTGTGGAAGGTCACACAGAAGAATGCCAGCAATTCTGCTGAGGACAGTGTCCTGAGCAATGGGAGGAGAATGCCACAGGGCATTTTCCCCAACATCCACTAGAGCAATTTCCCCTTGCCCATGAGAGGCCTTGACCCAGACCGAGCTCCAGAGAGAGGTTGAAGCTCTCCAGGTCTGGGGCTGCAGAGAGTTACTGGGGCCTCTTGCTGAAGCTGGGGCATCAAGAGATGGATTCCTCCCTTGCAGGCCCTGTGCAGTGGTGGAGGAACCGTGTCACCACAAAGGAGCTGTGGGAGGAGGTCAACAGACTGCACAGGCAGAGATGATCAAAAAGAGACTGAGCAGATCATCTCTGAGGTCCTGAAAAGACAAGAGTCCAAACTCCCAACAGGAACAATGGAGGGGCAGGCAGAGTCTGTCCTTCTCAAGATGGAAAATGGAGAGTCGCATGATGGTGCAGATTGGAAGCTGATGACTTCTGGTGCCAGGAGGACGATTCCTGCCCCACCTGCAGATCTGCAACTATGGAATAGGTCAGTGCCTTGGCTGCAGATGATGGGCAGGGAGCTTTGTCCAAAACAGCACCTGAGCCAGCTGAGCCTGAGGCCCACAGCCACACCAAGAGGCAGTGGTGAGTGTCAGTAGTGGGAGGCTCCCTCCTGCAGGGGACAAAGGACCATCTGCCAACCTGACCTACTGTCTTGAGAGGTTTGCTGCTTGCCGGGGACTTGGACTCAGGACCTTGCAGAGAGGCTGCTGTAGCCTGCCCAGCCCTCAACTTCCCTGCTGCTGCTCTTCCATGTGGGCACCTGAAATACTGCCAAGGGAGGCCTGGAGTGTGTCAAGCATAAATACTGGGCTGTGGGCAAGTGCCATGGCAGCCCAAGTGGCTTTCTCCTTGATCCTGCCAATGAGAGGGAAGGGCCTGAGGAGACCTGGATAGATCCTGCAGGTCACCAGCTGTTTGCACAGGTGATGTTGAGAGCAGGGATTTAGTTTTTACAACCACAGGACCCTCTCTGAGGACTGAAGACTACTGGGAAGARATGGGATCCTACCTGACCAAGTTGGGCAAAAGCATCTTTGCCAACAGGCTGACCAGCCTGGAAAGGCAAGTTTCAAACTAGGAATGACAGGGGAGGGAGATGACAATCAAGCATGGAAGTGGTGGACAGTATTGGCGAGCAAAAGGAGCAGGGTGGACAGAGTGATCAGCAGTACAGGGCTGAAGTGGGCCCCCATCAGGCATATGCACACAAACAGAGAAGTGCCAAGAAGACAACACTGTAGAGGATGCTCTCATGCTCCTTTCTGGGAAATCAGCATGACTTGGTGCCTCTCCAGCACTCCTGAATAGTAATGCACACAACACAGGGAATAAACAGGAGGAACTAGAGGTCTACGCACAGTTGCAGGGCTAGGATCTTATCAGGATCATAGAGCTCCACAGAGCATCTCACACAACTGAAGTGCTGCATGGATGAATAAAAGCTATTTGGGAAGGACAGTCTGAAACAGCAAGGAAAGGCAATTGCCCTGTATGTGAGAACACAGCTGCATGCACAGAGCTCTGTCTAGACATGGCTGATGAGTCAGCTGAGCGCTTATGGGTTAGGATTCAAGAGAACGTGAGCAATGTTGTTGTGGATGTCTTCTACAGACTATCTGAACTGAGAGAAGTAGATCAGGTTTTCTTCAGACAGCTGGAAAAAGCCTCACATTTGCAGGCCCTGGAACTCATGGGGGACTTTACCAGGCTCTGCTGGAGCAGTGACACAGCAGGGCACAAGCAATCCAGGAGGCTTCTGGAGTACAATAATGGTAACTTCCTAGCACAGGTGATAGAAGGCCTGATGAGGCAAGATACTCTGCTGGACCGCCTACTTAACAAGAAGTAATAACTGGTTGGAGATGCRAAAGTCAGGGGCAGCCTTGGCTGCAGTGATCACAAAGTGGTGGAGCTCAGGATCCTGTGATGAGGAGGGGAAAAAAGCAAAAAACAAGATCCCAACCCTGGACTTCAGGAGAGCAGATTTCAGCCTGTTCAGGGGCCTGCTTGGAAGAATCCCATAGGACAAGGTCCTAAACAAAACAAGGTACAAAAGAGTTGGTAAATTTTCAAGTCACACTTCCTCCAAGCTTGGAATCGTCCATCCAATGTGCAGGAAGTCAAGCAAATGTGTCAGGAGGCTTATGTGGATGGGCAAGGCACTACTGACAAAAGTCAAACATAAAAGGGAAGTGTACAAGAGGTAGAAGCAGGGACAGGTGACCCAGGAGGAATATAGAGACACTGTCTCCTGCAGGGAGGGGATTTGGACAGCCAAAACCCACCTGGTTTTGGCAGAATCTGGTGAGGAACATGGAGGGACACAAAAAGGGCCTGTACAGGTCTATCAGCAGCAAAAGGAAGATGAAGGAAAATGTCCTACTGCTTAAAGAAATAAGGGACCCTGGTGGCAAAGCACATGCAAAAGGCTGAGGTAGTCAATGCCTCTTCAACTAAGTATCTACCGGTAAGGTTTGCCTCCAGGAACCCCAGCCCCCTGAGACCAGAGGGGAAGTCTGGAGCAYCCCTTGGAGGATGAGGATCAGGTTAGTGAACCCTTAAACAAACTGAACACACTCAGGCTCACGGGAGTTGATGGGATGCACCCATGAGTGCTGGAAAGCTGACTGATGTCACTGTGAGGCCACTCTCGGTCATCTTTGAAAGATGATGGCAATCAGGAGAGGTTCCTGAGGACTGTGAGAGAGCAAATGTCACTTCTTGTYAGGCAAGAAGGATGATCTGGGGAACTGCAGGTGAGTCATCACCTCAACCCTTGGAAAGGTGATGGAGCRCATCCTCCTGGAAGCCRTTTCCCAACCTGGTAAGGAAGGACAAGAAGGTGGCTGGGAGTAGGCAGCATGGATTTACAAAGGAGAAATGATGCCTGACCAACCTGATAGCCTTCCATGTTGAAATGACTGGCTTGGTGGATGATGGGAGGGCAGTGGCTATTTCTCACTTTGACATTAGCAAGGCTTTTGACACTGTCTCCCATAACTAGACAAATTGACGAGCTATGTAACTGGATAGTGAGGTAGACTGAAAGCTGGCCCAGCTGCAGAGTTCAGAGGGTTGGAATCAGCAGCGAAGT
>NW_028186801.1:1611678-1667348 GCF_003343005.1 Rhea americana | reverse complement strand
TTTAACATGTTCATTAACGACCAGGATGATGGGACAGAAAGTCTGCAGGTGATACAAACTGGGAGGAGCAGTTGATGCACCAGATRGTTGTGCTGCCATTCAGAGGGACCTGGACAGGCTGGATAAATGGGTYGATAGGAACCTCAAGAAGTTCAACAGAGGGAAGTGCCAAATCCTGCACCTGGAGAGGAATAACCCCTTGCACCAGRAAAAGTTGGGGGCCAACCAGCTGGAAAGACCAGRGCCCAGAGAAGGYRCTGGRTGTCCTGGTGGACAACAAGCTGGGCATGAGCCAGCAATGTGCCTTTGTGGCAGAGAAGACCAAGGGTACCCCGAGCTGTATTAGGGGGAGTGCYGCCAGCCGGTGCAGGGAGGTGATCCTGCCCTTCTACTCAGCCACAGAGTCCAGTGAAGGGCCACAAAGGTGATGAAGGGGGCTGGAGCGTCTGACATAYGAGGAGAGGCTGAGAGAACTGTAACTGTTTAGCCTAGAGAAGAGGAAGATGCGGTATCAAYGTGTGTAAATACCTGATAGGAGGGAGTAAAGAAGACAGAGGCAGATTCTTCTCAGTGGTATCCAGTGACAGGGCAAAAGGCAGTAGGCACACGTTGAAATACAGAAAATTCCTTTTAAACATATATAAAAAAAAAATTTTCCCCGAGAAAGTGGTCAAGCACTAGAACAGGTTACCCAGAGACATTGTAGAGTCTCCTCCAGCCCTGGAGATATTCAAAACCTGACTGACATGGCCCTGAGTGACCTGCAGTAGCTGATCCTGCCCTGGGCAGGAGTTTGGACTAGACGATCACCGGAGGTACCTGCCAACCTCAACCAGTCTGTAACTCTTGGTTAAATTTTCATAATGAAAAATGCAATGTAATACTACTAATTTAAAACTACTAGAACAGTAGCACAGCATGTCTAACATACACAGTAATCACATGTCTGGCTGATTAATTCAGAAATATTCATGTTGAAGGCATACCAAAATTGTTCTCCATGATTTGCATGCCAGATTTGCATGGGGAAAATATCCTTGACGCTTGGGGAACTGAAAATTGGCTATGTTTCCTCCTGTTTACTGTTTTTTTTCTATAAAGCTGTATCAGTTCCTGGTTATAAATATAGTGTTCTTATGTTCTGCAGAAGAGCATATTGCTTCTGCATTGTTTGGTCTTGTAATTTCTATGCATTTTGTATTACGTCTGCAGCCTAATTTAGGCTGTTTTCTTGTGAAATATAACTATCTAAAACCTGAGGATAAAACTGCTTCAGAGTCTTTTTGTCTGACAATTTGTTTTGCTGTTCTTTTTACCTTCCTGTCTTCTACTACAGTAAACAGGCCTGCCATTCTTAACATCCCTGTGGTATTGCTAGATTAGCTGAGAGAGGACAAAGGGCAGAAACTGGATGGAAAAGTAAGAGGAAATCACACAGGATGGGAAGAATGCAGAGGAAAGAAAGTTTGATGAGAGTTGAGGTTTGTTACCTGAAGTAACTAAACCCTTTAAAACTAAGGTGTGGGATTAATTCCACTTAAGTACAGATGTGCTCAGCTTCTATTGCGTAATATTTACCAGCCTTGTTTGTCCTTTCTGCTCTGCACAGTGGCCTCTCTGTCTGAAATGCAGAGAGTATGTGCAGTGCCTGGCCGTTTGGCTTGAGGCTGGAGCTGTACRGGTGATATCTTCCCCCGAGGTCACCCAGCTGCCCTCCATGGCTGCTGGGTCCCTCCTCCGCAGGGGACCGGAGTCACTTGCCAGGGCTGGGTGCTGGCTGCCAAACTCCAGGCRCAGACAAAGTGCAAGTCTCATTAGAGGCACTGGTCCTTTCCTTTAGCTTATTGCAGCTGTGTCAGCATTGCTGTTTTGGGGCAGATGGGCTTCTTGCCCTAGCAATACTTTTTCTCCTGTATTTGTTGTATTGGGAAAAAAATTTAGTGTTATGGCAAATGTCTGAAGGACAAGAAAGAGGGTCAAGGTTCCTGAAAGGTCTAGATGATACCATAGAGCTGCTATAGTGGGTATGTATCCCTTAAGTGAGCAAATCTGCAGTGAGTGGGAGATACCTGGTTACAAAGGAGATATTTAAGTAATTTGAAGCAATATTTAAGCATGGAGGAGTCATCCAAGCAAGATGCCAGGAAGGTGGACAGGTAATCTGATCCAGCAGTGACACTATGCAGAGGGGAAGAGCAGAAAGTAGACTTGTTAATCTGCATGTGCATGTGTTACATAAATGTCTTCCAGTGAAAATCATTTTGGAGTAGTTTTTTGCAACTCCAGAGGAATAGTTAATAATGGATAAAATAACAAGGAACTCAGAAGCTAAGCAAAAAGCATCTCTTTCTGCAAATCCCTAAAGAAATTCTGAAAGAAACCTTCCCCTTGTGTCAAAGGCCAAACTACCAATTCTCTGATTAATTCCTAATAGCTGATCAGCCAGTCATGAATTCACTGCGCATGCACAATGAAAAATAATCTAATTTCAACATAAATAATTTATAAGCACCCGCAATCACTGGCAATACACATGTGGTTAAAAATGATTCCTACCTTCAGTTTAGGAAGGAACAAATGAGATGGCCTGATTTCCACCAAATTTCCTCTGTAAAATCTGAATTATATAAATGAATTGTATAAGAAGTCTTCAGGAAGTTCCAGAACTCATTAAATTTTAGAGATGTTTTGTTAACTTCAAGTCCATGTGGTGGCATTTTATGTATCAACATATTAGGTCCTATGTAATACTAATACAAACATGTACTGTTATAAAATGCTACATTGTATCATGCTACATAACAGTACAACTTTCTAATGTTGCTCTTTATTAGGTTTTTAGTCATTAATGCCTGTATTAGAATATTGTAGTATTTTAAAGACCTTATACATTAATGAATAGCTTATAACATTAAAATGGAATTATATGCATTAGTGTAATRGTGATGCAATTAGTGATATAATTAAGTCATTTGCAAATGGGATATAATTCACAGGCAAGTTTTATTCTAAATACTTATGAATATCGTCTGTTTATCTAGAATGCTGAAAGCTCTAGTTCATTCTAAATGATAAAATATTAGTTGAAGAAATATTGCTTTGCAAATGTGTATTCTTGGTGTTCAATGTRCTGAAGGAGCTCTGCTTCATTAAATTAAGTCTGCTATTGCTTACTCCAAAAATATCTCAGTCTACAGTTATTCCTCCCAAGTCCCAACAGGCAGGCAGGCTGCAGACAGCCACCTGATCATTTTTCAGTCTCTTAGGATCTCATTAGCTAYTCAGCAAACTACTTGGCTGAAGTGACAGTTCTGTTTCTGTTGCTGTTGCCCAGGTTCCTGCTCCTAAGGAATTGGTCTGACCTCTGCCCTCTACCTCCTTGAGCAGGACCACGCTGTGCAGTGTTGACTTGTTGCCCCTCTGGATTTCAGCTCAGCATCTGACCGTATTCCTGCCATGCTCCTCTGTCCCTGGTGTCCCTGAATATGAGATGTTCTCAGCCTAAAGACCCTTTCCTGATCAAGTCTCTCTCCTGCATGGTTTGCCTTGGTTCTGTACTGCAGCTCTTTTCAGCTTTAATACTTGGCTCTAAACACAGTTTTAGCCTTCAGCTCATGTAATCAGTATGTGATCAATTACTGTTACTTAAGGTCAGACTATCTCATTAGTGTTACCCATATTTGAGTTTATATTCCCACCAATGAACTGAAAACATCAGCTAGATCAAGGCTGGGGAAGCAGATATAATGAAGCATGGCTTCAAGGACTTCAGGCTTCTGTGGGTAAAGACATAAAGTTTTGCAGGTTATTGGAAAAAAAATAGCTACTTTCTGTTTGAATCTCTTTTCTGGTGCTATTAACTGTGATATATTTTTAGGAAAGGCAAGGGAGCTTCTCAAAGGAGTGGTTACTCCTTCATAGGACATCAGTGAGGGTCTCTCAAGAGTTTTGGTATCCATACAATAGAGGAAACACCTCAGCTGCCATGCATTGACATGCTCAGGTAGTATGGTGAAACCTTCAAGGYATTTGTTTTAAGTGGAATGCAAATCATACATCATTTAAAAGAAATCATGTCAGAAGAAAATCCCAGTCCTTCTGAAACTCTCAAAAGATGTTGACAAAATGGCACAAGTACATAAATATTGGAGTCTGTTGTTTGATACTATAATAAAAGATGCCTAAGACAAAACTAAGATGGAAGATCAGCTTCTCAGGAAATAAAAATGTGTGTGGCCTCATGAATTTTAATTCACTGCCTGCAGCTGATGTTATGCTTGCAATGTCTGTCTGTATCAATACATTCTTTACTCTTCATAGCTTACTTATGACCGTGTATCTTTTTTTCCTCTCAGAATGATCTGGAAAATTTTTTGAAGCACAGGCAGTGATAGGTGATTGTGGGCCTCTGTTCTTCTTCATGTATYATTCAGCAAGAAAAACACTGAAGCTAACTCCTAGACTGTAAAATGTTGCTAATTTGTTGATTTGGGCTTGGCTGGATATTGTCAAGACTGGTTGAAGTGTTGGGATAGGTGTTTGTACACTTCAATGAATCTGTGAAAATGAAAAAAAAATGCATTGAAACTTCCTCATAGCCATTGGAAGAGGACTAAAAATTTTCCACAATTAAGGCTTCTCCAGGAGTTTGGGAAYACAGGGTAACACATTCTCACTTAGGCCACAGGCACTTACAAACACAGGTACACAGGTTTGGCACCGATGGTAGGAGACCAATAATTTAAAAAGGAGGCTTTAAATTTTCTTTATCAGAGRTCTAGGGCAAGCAGGATGCAGAGCATGCATCAGCAAAAGAAAGAGTTGCAGAACTTTGCTCTGTTTCTTAGAAATACTTCTGCAGAGATCTGAACTGAACAGCTTGTCATCTGTCAGCAATACCTAGAATTGCTCCCTGCTTTGATTTTTCATCCTGTAACGATGCAGCTTCTCCATCAGTGGCACATGCATGCRCAGCCTTTGTCTAATGGGATTATTGCCCTGGAACAGTGTAATTTAAGCTCTTGTTTAGTATGAGCATGTGAGTGTTTTATCTGCCACATTTGCATAAATCATATTTGCTGGGGATATGCAACCATTAAGTGGATCACTCGGAGCAGAAATGCACTGTGTCTTACTAGGTAAAGGCATGCCATCAGCCATGCACTTCATAGCCCTTCCAGTTCCCTCCCGCCTCAGCTGACTGTATGCTTTTGCCATCATGGGTGGGACATAGCAACGGCTACTGTGCGCGGGTGTTTCTGTCTCCTCAGAAGTACATTAATCTGCATTATGGCTTACCTTGACAGACTGGTTTCTTCCTGATGGAGGCAGAAATTTCTGCTTGCAGCCTTGTAAACTGCAGCTTTACTTTGTTTCTATTGCTGTTTCCTTTTCCCCTCMGTGGAAGCCAGTTGGGCTTCAGAAGTTCTTCAGGTAGGCCTTGGGTAGCCTGCCAATGACCACTGTGTAATTTTGGGAGCTGGGAGAAGAGGGTAATTTTAGGTTTGCTGGGATATATCCCTTTCTTAATTTCATGATTATTACATGATTTAGAGCACTTTTCAGGGCTCCAGACCTTGCATTGGATTAGTACTTTGCATTCAGAATAATCCTTCTCAAGCACAGGTAGCAGTTTCGGTGCCGTAAATGAAATGTGGCATGGTGAAAAATACACAGCAAGGCAAACACTAATTTATAGTCTCTCCAGTAAAGCCCCAAAGGCATTTTGGGTAGGAAGAATGCAACATTGGCAGGGTTTTCCGACAGGAAAGGAAGAGGCAGCTGGGGGAAATGAGACCACTTACTTGGTCTTGGTTTTCCTTTGCCCTGTCGTTCCTTATTCTGCACTTAGCCAGCAACAGACCCCTCTTGGTGCAGGTATTCCTGTAACCTTGCAGCATGTACTCCAGAGGCAGGCGTCCTCCCAGTCATCTCATAAGGACAGCATCTAGCCCAGAGCCCTCAGCAGGGGAAGACCACACAGACCATCAGGCTTGCAAGGATTTTCTGAATTTCAGCTCAAGTTGACTTTACATCAAAGATAAAGCTAGCAGATGAACCTAGAGTAAGATTTTTGCCTGGTCATGGTGGATCTTAATGGTCGTCACATAAGCGCTGTAAAGAGGGTGACTGGGCAGTATTGCTCAGTCTGAAGGAAGAAAGAAGTCACTGTACAGCAAAAGTATAGTCACTCCTCTCTGATGACTTGCATAGTTCATGGGGAAAGTGATGTGCAGAATAGAGATGGTCTCAGTTCTCTAAGGGTAATGAACCTCAGGGAAATTCAAAGGAACAGCACAAGCTGCAGGAAAACTCAGGAAACTTGGGCAGAATTTAATGGCCAGGCACCTATTTACAGTCACAGTATCACCAAACATAATTCTGTTAATTAAAGGATGATCAAGCTTTACGAACAAAAAAACCTCATGTTATTGCTGCACACATCTTGTAAAAAGGATCAAAAAGAGAAAAGTATTACAGCTAAGAAATTTCTGACTCTACTGACTTCATCAATGCTCTCATTAGCACCTTTTCAATTATTAATTGTTCTGGCTGCTGCAGTTATTACTGATCCATATTAATCCTCCTGAAGAGCAAGAGATGACAACACCAGGTCGCATGACCTTGCCTTTCTGTATTTTGCAGCTGCTCAGGAATTTTCCAGTGAAACAGCTGTTCACTGGAAAATGTGAATTCTCTAAAACCTCTGCTTTTAGTAGAAATGTACACATCATTAATATTCATTTCTATTGAGAAAGTCTTTTCGGATCAAACATGCCGTTCCTATAGCTAACATCCATGAGGAGGGTTCTCCCTGAGAACATGAGATAAACAGGTCTTTTTTCTTCTTGGTAATTCATATGAAGTGAAAGAGAGGAGACTAAAGAACACCTAGCATAGGGCATCTTCTAGTCTGATGGGTTATAATATGCACCTGGGAGACAAGAGACCCAGATTCAAGACCAATTTTGCTTACTCTGACTTCACACAATGAAAATAGAAAGTTCTCATACTCTTGGGAATGTAAAAATACATGCGATAAGATGGCATTTCTTGTTCTTCTGCAATGAGACCTAAAAAAGAATAACAGATAAAGACAACAAACCCAAAACTTTACAAATCAATAGGGAAATAATATCTGCTTTTGTTATGTATTTCTCATTAATGATTCACCACACATTTTGTACGAGTCACAGCTGGATGAGGAAACATCAGAGATCAACCTTAAGATATTATCAATACAATTAAATATTGAATTAAGTCTATATTGTTCTGAATACAAGAGATTCTTCTTTTCAAAATACATAAAAATATAGCTATGCTATTTGATTCAACATCTTCTTCATCGAGCTCTGCCTAGGCAGGGAGGAGGAGGAGGCAGTTGAGAGCTTATGGGTAAAGATCAAAGGGCAGGCTAACATGGAGGACACTGTTGTGGGTGTCTACTACAGGCCACCTGACCAGGAAGAGAAAGTTGGTGAGGCCTTCTATAGACAGCTGGAGGTAGCCTCACAATCACAGGCCCTGGTTCTCATGGGGGACTTCAACCACCCTGACATCTGCTGGAGGGACTACACAGCAAGGCACAAACAGCCCAGGAGGCTCCTGCAATGCATTGATGATAACTTCTTGTAACAAATGGTGGAGGAGCCTACGAGGAAGGGTGTCCTGCTGGACCTTGTCCTTACCAACAGGGAAGGACTGGTTAGAGATGTGAAGGTTGGGGGCAGCCTTGGCTGCAGTGAGCACGAGATGGTGGAGTTCAGGATCCTGCAGGAAAGAAGTAAGGCAACAAGCAGGATTGCAATCTTGGACTTCAGGAGAGTGGACTTGGGGCTCTTCAGAGACCTGATTGGTGGAGTCTCATGGGTTAAGGCCCTAGAAGGAAGAGGGGTCCAGGAGAGCTGGCTACTATTCAAACATCACTTCCTCCAAGCTCAGGAGCGGTGCATCCCTATGAGTAAGAAGTGCAGCAAAAGGGGCGGGAGACCTGCATGGGTGAGCAAGGAGCTCTTGGCCAAATTCAGACAGAAGAAGAAARTRCAYAGAATGTGGRAGAGGGGACAGGCTGCTTGGGAGAATTATAGGAATGCAGCCAGAGTGTGTAGAGATGTGGCGAGGAAGGCTAAGGCCCAGTTGGAATTGAGTCTGGCAAGGGATGTCAAGGACAACAGGAAGGGCTTCTTCAAATACATCAGCAGCAAGAGCAGGACTCGGGAAAATGTGGGCCYRCTACTGAATGGGGTGGGGGTCCTGGTGACAAGGGATACAGAGAAGGCAGAATTACTGAATGCCTTCTTTGCTTCAGTCTTCACTGCTGAGGGCAGCCCTGATGAATCCTGCAGCCTGGACATGAGGGAGAAAGTCCAGAGATGGGAAGCCTTTCCTTTGGTTGAGGAGGATAGGATTAGAGACCTTGTGGGCAGGCTGGACATCCACAAATCCGTGGGCCCGGATGGGATGCACCCACGGGTACTGAGGGAGCTGGTGGGTGTTGATGCCCAGCTGCATCTGGAAGAAAGCCAGTGTCACTCCAGTCTTCAAGAAGGGCAAGGAGGAGGACCCAGGAAACTACAGGCCGGTCAGCCTCACCTCCATCCCTGGAAAGGTGATGGAACAGCTCATTCTGGATGTCATCTCCAGGCATATGGAGAATAAGAAGGTGATCAGGAGGAGCCAGCATGAATTCACCAAGGGGAAATCCTGCTTAACCAACCTGATAGCCTTCTAAAATGGCATGACTGGCTGGGTAGATGAGGGCAGAGCAGTGGACATTGTGTACCTTGACTACAGCAAGGCTTTTGACACTGTCTCCCGAAACATCCTCCTAAGCAAGTGTAGGTTAGATGAGTGGACAGTGAGGTGGATTGAAAACTGTCTGAAAGGCAGAGCTCAGAGGGTCGTCATCAGTGGCACGGAGTCTACTTGGAGGCCTGTGGCTAGTGGAGTCCCCCAGGGCTCTGTACTGGGTCCCATCCTGTTCAACTTATTCATCAATGACCTGGATGAGGGGATGGAGTGCCTCCTCAGCAAGTTTGCTGATGATTCCAAGCTGGGAGGAGTGGCTGACACACCAGAGGGCTGTGCTGCCATTCAGAGAGACCTGGACAGGCTGGAGATCTGGGCGGAGGGGAACTTCATGAGGTTCCACAAGGACAAGTGCAGAGTCCTGCACCTAGGGAAAAATAACCCTAGGCACCAGGACAAGCTGGGGGCTGACCTTCTGCAGAGCAGCTCTGCAGAGAAGGACCTGGGAATCCTGGGAGTGCTGGTGGATGATGGATTGATCATTAGCCAGCAATGTGCCCTTGTGGCCAAGGCAATGGTATCCTGGGGTGCCTTCGGAAGACTGTTGCCAGCAGGTCAAGGGAGGTGATCCTGCCCCTCTACTCAGCCCTAGTGAGGCCTCATCTCAAGGGCTGCATCCAGTTCTGGGCTCCCCAGGACAAGAGAGACATGGAGCTACTGGAGAGAGTCCAGTGTAGGGCTACAAGGATGATCCGAGKGCTGGAGCACCTGCCCTATGAGGAACGACTACGAGAGCTGGGCCTCTTCAGCCTGGGGAAGAGAAGACTGAGGGGGGATCTCATCAATGTGTACAAGTACCTGAAGGGAGGGTGTCAAGGGGATGGGGACAAACTCTTTTCAGTTGTCCCATGTGACAGGACAAGAGGCAATGGGCAGAAATTGAAGCACAGGAAGTTCGGCCTGACCGTGAAGGGGAATTTCTTCACYGWGAGAGTGACGGAGCMCTGGCACAGGTTGCCCAGAGAAGTTGTGGAGTCTCCTTGTCTGGAGATCTTCAAGGCCCGCCTGGATGCAGCCCTGTCTACCATGCTGTAGGTGCCCCTCTTGAGCAGGGAGGTTGGACTAGATGATCTCCAGAGGTCTCCTTCCAACCTTACTGATTCTATGATTCCTAAAATCCCATTGAGTTGTGATAAATATAGGAACAATACATCAATCTCTTGAGTCCCATTAAGATGCTTTCTCATTAAATAATGTTTAGTTTTTTTTCTTTTTTTTTCCCTCATGTCTCTGCCTAAAACAGTTTTCTTTCTGCTTTTTGAAAGGGGCAGTGCTTATGTATAATAAAGAATTATAATCATGTGATGAATGGTTGTATTTAAATGTATATATTATGCAACTGGGAAAGTCTCCTGGAAGGTAGTGTACCCTCTAAGCCATGGGATACAAGAAGTTACAAACTGAGATTTTGCTATCATCCAGATTACGCATCTTCTTGGCATTTAAGGTGAACACTGGTCTTTGGTAGGGCCCACAGGAACAAAAAATTTGTTCCTTCTGCTATGAGAAGAACCATGGACAGAAAACAGCAAGTAAATGGCCAGCATGTGAGTAACAACAAGAATGAAATGGAATGAGATTTGAAAGTGCTAGGAAATAAGGTTGAATAGGATAGGAGACTGATGATTGAGGAAAAAATAGAAAAAATAAAATCATAATAGAAAATGAAGGAAAATGAAAACATAAAACTGAAATCTATTCTTCTAAACTGACAGATAGCAGAGCATTATTATTGTTGTTGTTGCTATTGTTATTATTGTTATTATGCTTCTTCTTTTTCTTTAGCAATAATGGTAATATTAATAGTGTGATGAGCAAGTACAAAAATCTCGTAAGAACTTGGAAAAGACTGAAGGAGAGACAGAAGTCTGTCCAACAGTTATGCATTCTAATTGTTGAATGAGATGTGTCATTTTTCCTGTTCAAAGATTAGGGAAGAATTAACATATATGCTGTGACTTGGAGGTAGATGTTAGTGGAATGGAACAGAACTAGAGATGATCAAATAAATATGAGAATTTAAATAAAAAACTACCTGCTTTTTGCACCTCAGTCAAAATTATCGAAATTAATGTTTTCCGCAGATTCCAGATAAAGAGAAGGAGAGAGCATTCCCTCTTGTCTTTCTATCTAACCTCTGCACACACTTATAACCCCTCCAAAACAACCCCAGAGTTTATAGTTTTAGCAGTCTGGTCAATGTGAACTACAACTAGACTGAGCAATGTGATAAGCAAAAGAATAATCCCATCTTCAGTAGCTTAAATGTGGTCTGCTTAGCAAGTACAATTTACTGTTGATTAGAGACACTAAAAATCTCATCATTACTCTGCTGATGAGTAAAAATAAATTGGAGTCCAATGTTGCTAGTACAGAAACATATTGTAAATGTCATTCCCTGAACCACYAGTGTTTGCTGCCACAGGTGCTCTCAAAGAGGGAGCTACTCATGGTATTTTTACATTTCATGGTGCAGGAGTGGTCCTCAGGGTGGATATCTTTTTATMTTCATTCCGAATTCAACAGCAGAGATCCTCAGGTAGGGTGCTCACATCCTGAAACTCTCCCTCTTCTCCCCAGAGCAACATAGCCCTTTGGGATAGGGTATCCATGCCCTGAAAACCTCTCACCCCAATGCCACAGAGAAGTCTGAACATCAGACTGGAGTTTAAGCACTTTGGAGAGACAGTGAAAGGACTGAGCTCAAGGCAGAAACATAACTCCCTTTTCAGGAGCAGGAACAGATGAGTTGCCCTCCCTTTGAATTTAATTACTGTTCAGAATGTACTTTTGTTTTGATTTGATTTAAGCAGAGTTCAGAAAGCCAAGCTCCTAATTCTCCTAAATAATTCAGATTTAAACTCAATAGCTTATGACAGCAAGAGGGCTGGTACCATAGCACGATCCTACTTTTGCTCAGATAAGCAYCCTTTCAGGCAAAGGACAAGGGAGTCAGAATCTCTCTAAAAATATTCTCAAACTCATGGTAGCATAGGAGAGCTAGAAAAAAAAATAGTAAGAATTTGCAATAGTACTATGTAAGAAAAAAACTGAAGCAGCTGAAACGAAATGGCTGTTTAGTCTCCGAAGTCAATAGAATAGGGATATCACCACACTGAACAGATCATTGCTCTTCACTCTCACAGGACACTGCTTCTGCATGCACCTGCATGTGTGACCCCCCCCCAGATTTACCCCTGAGGCATGGACATTCACCTATGCTTTCTCAATTCTGTTTTATTCCCTGACAGTGAGACAGAATAAAGCTCTGGTGTATGGTCAGCCACAATTTTATGTTTTCTGAACATTAAGTTCAGGGAAATTTTCCTAGACTTCCACATTTTGTCTGTGTTCCTTTTTTTACAGTTGCATAGTCCCATGGAAAATCACTTCCATTGCTGGGATCCATGCTGCAAGTGCCTTGCACAAGTCTTCCTTTCTTGTAAGAAGGAATTTTAGCAAGGTGAGTTGGATTAATAATTCCCTACACAAGCTACAATTAGCCCAAAGCAGTGAAGATTTTTGCTTTTCATTTGACTCAACTTCAGAGCTTCTAAGGCTTTATTAGTCTTTAAAGCTATGTAATGTGCTGACTAACATTTATTTKCATGGGAAAAAAACACCACTATATGTTCTTTTTGCAAAATATACGCAGTCATTTTCTATGAGTTTCTTTTTCATCATGGAAAAGTGTGTTTTCTCAGATTCATTTGAGTTTCAGACCATGCTGAATTTTGCACAGAGATAGCATGCAGGCAGAAGGCAATTTTAGCAGTCAAGCAGCTTGTTTGGCTAAGGTTTTTTCCATCTTAGAACTGCTTAGCATCAATATTTTCAGGTGAGAGATGCAAAGGAGAGAAAAAATGAGCAATACGAAAATATGCTATGTCATAGCTTAGCTGAAAATAATTCATGTGAATTATTTTAAATCTTCATTTGCAGAATCTTAAACATTAAGGAACTAGTTCAGCCTGTTTTAGCTAGCTTTTCTAAAGAAATCAGAATTATGAGCTCATGCTCTTTGTCTGCCTGCCTACCCGTCTGTCTCCTGCGGGTGCCATTCCTCCCACTCCGCACATTGTAAGCCAGCGGTGGATTGCAGCTGAAGCTGAGAGAAAAGTAGAGAGCTTACAAGTAACACAGTTACTACCAGCTTTATAATTTGGGCACGTGGGGAGACGAGCAAAGCCATTGGAATTGCCCATGTGTACACTTGGAGAAACTGCAAGGCTGAGGATCCACCTCCCTCRTATCACCTAGCAAAACACGCCAGGCAGAGGAGCTTAGCAATGACCCAGTTTTGACACAACTTTCAGTGAGACCTCACAGTTACAAGCAAGTCTGTAGCAAACTAAGCTTCCTGAGCTCGGTGCTGAACAGTACTTGTGCATGCAATCTCCTTCAAATTGCCACATCGTAAGAAAAAGATGTAGTGGATAGTGCTGATGGAATAACTGTACTATTGATGACAACCACAGGTATCAGTATTTTTTTCCAAATTTCTCCGGTCTCCTACTCTCTTCTTTTTCTCCCTTCCTCTTCTCTCTGCTCGTGTGCACACACATGTTCACACACTCGAGAAAGATTTTGGCAAGAAAGTCATGGGGTCTGAAAGCTGAGAGGTGACAGAGCCTTTGCAGGGAGAAAGACTGCGTGGGTATCCAGCAGGGSCTGGGACTCAAATAAGCAAGATTTAGTTCTGAATTCTGCATGCTCCACAGCCTTCTCCGCYTCTGTCCTTTGTCTCCATAATGGGGACAATTACGTTTCCTCTCTTCCACCTTCTCTTCACATAGTCTGTAGTGGCTGAGGTGTCTCAGTCTCGGTATGCCTAGGAGAGGCCTGATCTCACACAAACATCGGCRCAAATGCTCTCTGGCTGAGAGGAAGAGGAGGGTGGATCATGGATCACGTCATCTCGGCTGAGGACTCCCAGGGTGGAAGYGACCTGGGGCTGCAGTCCTCCTCCAGTGCAGGCCCAGACTCAGGGGAAGCACCTGCAGAACGAGGACTCCCAGACGAGACCCCATCTCCTTTCCCCATGTGCAGGCGTCACATCCCTCCTCCTTCCTGTGCTAGTACAAGAGCTGCAACACTGTGGTACATTGCATGGTGTTGCTATAAATTATTAATTATTATAAGCAAGCAAACTACCTTAAAAAAATGATGATTAATTGTCTTGCCTGTTGGCTTCATGTCGTTCATGACAAATGACTAAGGTCAAATGATACATAAAAATCCCATAATTCCAGCTTTGAGTGCCCAGCCCTTATAGCAATTTTGGAGATCATTCTGCCCCTGTTCCCTTTTAGACTGCTCTTTCTTTATACTCTCTCAGACAGGAGAAAAAATGTTTGCAGTGCCTTGATCTGTTTATTTATAACTTGCAGAACCTTTGGATGGCAGCATCCCAGTTGCATCTTGCCAGAAAAAAAAAAAAAGCTTCTATGGAATGCTATATTTGAATTAAACAGATATATATTATGCTAGAATTTCYTTGCCAGTTTACTTTATCTCCTGATAAAAAAGAAAACTGATAAATTATTCAGTTAGTAACAATGTACTTGTCTCTCTTATTTAAAATTACTCTTGAATGGAAGTTCTTACTAAAAAGGATTTAATTTTAGCATGCTGATGGGAAGCACAGATACCAGTTTTACATTTAGCTCTCCTCCTCACCACCCCCATTCACATTTTCAGRGGAATTTATAGAGCGCAGCAAAGGTGCCAGACTGACAGCCCTGGAAACGCGGAGCCTCCATTTATCCGCAGGCTGCCGCCTTCTGCGCCGCTGCTGCGCGTCGACCTGACTGCAAAGTTCGGGGGCGAGAGGCCACCTCGTGCTCCAGAGCATTAATTCCTTGGTCTGCCAAGGTCTGCCGGCCACAGCAAGCTGCTGGGATTAGGCTGTTCCCTCGGGCCGTAGGGATGCAGAAAGCCTCGGCGAGCGGTGCTGAGCTCCGCGGCACGGTGCCTCGGCTGCTTCCTGCGGGCGCACGGCAGCAGCTCCGCCGCGCTGCCCCAGCTCTGCGGCGCTTGCTGGCGCCTGCTGTCATTACCAACCCCCCCCTCCCCCCCAAAAAAAAAGGAAAGGGAATTTTATCTTCTCTCCAGCAGTCTTGTTTTCGGAAGGAACCGGCAAAAGCAATGCTGTTGTTTCTCGTTCTGCGCGTGCGCGAGGATCGAGCGCGGGGCGGCCGCAGACGGGAACGAGACGAGTGCAGCTGGTGGAGAAGCACACACCGAGGCAAGAAAGATTTCAAGGGACCCAGGAATATCAGCCTGCAAATGTCTGGCTGGAATATTTGTCAGTTTTCCAACACRTCTTCAAATAAAGAGCCAGTTCATTTTAGAAATAGTCCATCTTTTTTTTTTTTTTCCTTTCTTTCTTCTTTTTTTACCCAGCATACAGTAAATGGAAGCTGTGCTGGGGCTTACTCTAATCCTTGCTGCATTAAAAATGTATCTTGTTCCCTTCTACTGCTGCAGTTTTGGGGGTGAAACGCAATAACACGGCTGGCAGGATGTTACTAACGTAACCCGTGCAAAGTGTCACAGACGCTTGTCCCGATAGCAGCGTCTGATACACATCTATGGTGCTGGGTGGGAACCAAATGAATTCAAGACGGGCAGAACAGTAAACACCTGGTTCAGCCGCTTATCAAATAATTTGCAGTTATTCTGTAAGGTTCTTTAATGAAATTTTGTCCAATCTCTCCAGCTGTTTCAGTGAAGAATAGATTCATGGGTTTGGGGGGTGTTTTTTTCTTTCTTTTTGTTTCCTGAAGATTTATTTTATAATTTATAGAGGCCATTMAATTTCTTAATAGTTATCTAGAAAATATGTCTTTTAAAAGTTGGCCGGACTTTGAAAGGTGGCTGGACAARACACTAGAACATAAATAGCGGGGAACGGTCCTTCAGACGATCACCYGAAAGATTCTTTCACTACCAATGAATTTCCATAAAAAACTAATATAAACTGTTATTAAGAGAAATTAATGTTCACAGTGCCATCTTTAACTACAAATTTGATTATCATTTTGATATTTTGGGACCATGCCTATGGATGCTACGTACAAAAATGCAATATGCAAAAACGAAGATGACAGGAATAGAAGATCACAGTCTGATTTCGCTGGTAAATGTGATAAAAATGATAATTTTAGCTTAGAATTTAAGTATCTTTACTTTTCAGATATTACTTCAGTCTCACAAGGTAAAAATACATTTTGACATATCAGAAACAGGCAAGGGTATTGCCATTTTGGGCAGCAGCACAGTAGACATAGAAAACCTTGGAGGGGAGGTTGTTYTAACAACTACTATAACCCGGTAAGCAAGCAAATATGAAAGGGAAAGTGTAATAAGCTCAGGAATGAATAAAATTTATGGACAAAAAGCCTTTATGAAAATGTTTGTACATGGAATCAGTTACCCATGGACATGAATTCTGAAAAATTTCYTTTTCCCTGCTATTAAAACCTTCTGCCAGGCTAACTCTTACCTTCCCATTCAGTATTACAACCTTCARCTCACACAGGGGAAGAGTCTGAGCCCATTTAGACTCCAAAAACCTGCAGATAACTTCAGTGTTAACAGCAGAATTGCCTTGCATTTGCCCGGAGAGGAAGAGGAGACTTTGTCCTTCTAGCTCAATGTTTTATTTTTGACTCATTTGATGTATAGACAAGGCAGCCAGGTGTCACAGCACTCTCTCAGGCCCCTTAGCTTTATTCCCAAGAGCTGGATCTGACCTGCGAAACAATGATCCTGACCCTTACCCCAGCAGACCACCAGCCTCACCCTGGACTTGATTTCTTGGTTCTTGTCCCCTCTTTTTTTTGAGCTGTCTTGAAGAGCAGACTTCTAATGGGGCTTCATTGTATGAAGCAGCCCAAGCTCATTACACATTTCTCTCTATCATTGTATGGTCAAGATTTAGACCTATACCACACAAGATAAGCTCTAATTTATGTCGTGCTCTCTTTCTTTCCAGAATTTGCTCTTGCCTTTGTATGTGCCTTGCAGTGTATGAAAACAAGAGATAGACCAGGTCTTCCTACAAACGTCTCAGAGGGCATTGCAGTGGCTCAGGTGGTAAACAYGGCCTCTATCTTCATATTGACAAAACAAAATAGGCCTATGCTCCCTCGRTAGCTGCATAAACTGCAAAAGCTGCAAAAGTTGCTGACTCTTGGTAGCAGATGCTTGTGATTATCCTGGATACAAAGGAAAGAGGACCTGCGAGGGCTGGCCAGAAATAGAGAGGCACCTCAGAAACACGGTATGCAAGCAGTAATTTGAAATGACAGTACTTGGCTAGAGCAGACACCCAGCTGTCCAATATCAGTAGTGACTGAAGAATCTGGTGAGGGGGTTTGTAACACCACCCCCATGTTTACCAACAGGAAAGAAGCTTGGGGAAGTGATAGATCCAGAGATAATCAGTAAGATACCGGTAGCGCTAGGAAAAGTGCCCAGGTCTCTGCATCCCCCTCCAGTGCTCCGTTCACATTTCCTATAGTGCTGTGATGGCTGCTGCCCTGGAGTCCTGGTGGGACCCCCTGCAGAAGAGGAAGGAGCTTCACCCCTGATGAGCTCTGTGCGCTCTGCTGAGGATGGGGTGAGGGGTTTTCCCGGCTGCATATTGTGTCTGGTTTTTACAAGCGCACTCTGAAAAACCAGTGCTTTGCCTGCTAAAGTGCTTTTCCTTTGATTCTGACCCAGATCTTTCCAAGCTGTCTCAGCTGCAAAACTAAGTGGAACATAGCAAAATCCAGCCGGCTCGCCCCAGCGTGCTCCTCCTCCTGCAGGGCCGCGGAGGGGGGGCCGAGGTGGGCAGCCTCCTGCACGGGGGCTAGAGATTTCTCTCGTTCCATTGCTGGCAATGTGTTTCTGTGCATTTACAGTGGCAGATGGTGCCAGGGGAGATCTCCCCAAAAATGTTTCATTCTTTAATATATGAACTTGCACTTGTGTGTTACTTTACTGCGAGGTTTCCCTGTGCAAGGAGTCCTCACTAAAATCCAGTGATACATTCTGGGTCAAAGATTCGTGGTGGGATACTGGTTGAAGACAAAAATTCATATTCATACTATAGTACATTGTAAGAATATGACTTCAGGAGCTCGACAAAATAAGCAGAGCAAAGGCTGCCGGTGGCTCTGCCCAAGGACTGACCTCCCCAGCAAGTATGTGAGGCAAGGACTCACACAGGGGAAAGACTGCAAAAAGATACCGGCTGAAATCCTAGCCTGACTGAAGTAGATGGGAGTTYTGATCAGCATTTTTCCACTTCAGTTTGTGTAATTTCAGTGTTCAGGTGGAAGCAGTATTTCATTCCAATTTCAAACATTGTAGCCAAAGAGTTAGCAATGTCCGGTAATAAAAGCAGGACCTTGAGGACAGGACAAAAAGGTGCTGTTTCCCGTTCTGCTCCAGACCAGTTGCACAGCCCTGACAAAAACTTGGCATTGAGACTTTCAGAGGCTGAACCAGAGAGAYAGAAATGCAGAGATGGAGCTCGGGAGCTGCAAAGAGCAAGACTGAGGCCGAGGGTTGGTGTGAGAAGAGGCGATGGGCAGTGGCGTGAGGGGTTTCTGCAAAAGTGAATTAAGCACGTGGCTGTCTGTGGTGCTTAGCTAGGTTACAGCTGGTCCAGGAAAAYAGCAAAATGGGAGGAGAGGAGGGGAGGCATAACCTCCTTCCCCAACCCAGCAAAGGCTGTGCCCACTTTTAGCTGCAAAGCCCTGCCAAGCATGGGGAACCCCTCCAGGCTGGTGACAGATATGTGGGCATACGGAAGGGATTATCCTATTACTATTTTGCAGCATTCCCAAGAGAAAGGACCACTGGAAATACCAGGTCATTTTGGTTCTTGAATAAACACTGTGATTTTCTTTCTCTCCCTGTTACCAGAAAACATGCAGTGAAAATCATTGCCATGTAAGTCTACTCTAAGGTAAGGCTAGAAGTGCTGAAGTAACCCTCCAATTTCTATAAAACCTTAGCAAAATCGTATTCCTCATCTGCCCGCAAGAGGTTTAAGAGAAAGGAATAGCACAGTTCTGCCCCAGCTGAACACTGGAGAATCAGGAGACGTTTGCTGAAGTAGCTTTTTATAGTGGTTATTATGCTTGTGGAAGGGGGAGGAGGAGGAAAAAATAAAGGGGGCTGAATAGAAATATAGCTATTTCCATTTCACTAACCGTGATGAATTTTGAAAAGATGTTTCATCTTCTTAGCAAGACGAAATTACAGACAGGATGACAGATGAATTCTGGGCTGAGTACAAGGCTGCAAATCATTTAAATGGCTCCGCTAACATCAGACTGCAGGGATGGTACCAGTTTAGAAATTTAGAAACGTTTCCATCCAAACACCATTTGATTAGTTTGCATAAAAGCTTGGTTTGATGAAATGCCTTTTCTCTACCGATGACCTGCACGTGATTTCTTCATCAATACTGAAATTTGCTTAAGCGAATAAAATCCTCCAGGGCTCACTCTAGTTGTGTGGCTGCTCTGCTTCCCCCTTCTGTGGTCTGTCCAGCTGTGGCTAGCGCTTCGCAGGCTCCTGACCTGATCTCCTGCCTGGACCATGCAAGTAGCTTCTTGTCCACCTTGGGAGACAAAGCTGCGCTGGGCCAGGTAATGAACACGTCGGTCCATCTTAACACATTAGTCGTCACACATAATGCCTTAACTGACATGGCAGAGGCCATCGAATGAGGCTGTAGCTAAGGAAGGAGCCTTCTTGCCGAGCTTGTTTGTGTGTGAGGCCCCACTGCACCATCAGGGGCCCACAACTGGTGGGGGCCTCCCATCTCCAAAAAGAAAGAGCCTGGTTTTCCTCCTCATCCTGTAGCAAGGAGTCTTCCTCACYGCACACGGGCAAAGGGAGCTGCAGGGAATAGCAGGCTGTTTCTCAAAAGGCAGTGAAGTCACAGCCCCTACTTTTATCTGGGTAAGCAAGCACCTACTTTCTTCATGTTTATCAAAAAGCTGAAGTAATTTTCCTTCTCATCCATCAGTCAGCTGTTATATTCATAATAGAAACGGCAACACAGCACAGCATTAAAGCAGCATGTACCTGAAAGCCTATTTTAATCATACCAAACAGAAGCTGATCAGTGGGTCCAGACCTCCAGCTCTGCCGTTGTTCACCTTTAGGGCTTTTTTTCAAATGTTGGCCATTCTAGAAGAGTTCGTGAGGACAAATAAAGAAGTTGAGGTAGCATAAAAATGCCCTGGTTTTGAAACATCAGTTCAAGAAACACAGCCGGAAGATGAAGATGATATTTTAGGAAATCGGTTCAGCACCATTTTGAGGTTCATAGATATTCCAGATGAAAAAGACCTATTAGGTCATTTGTTCCTCCTTCCTGCCAAGAGGGGATTACTGTGGCCACTGATATCTGAATTTGTGTCCRTTTTTCCAGATGCCTTCAATGCAGCAGCACAAAGATATCATCTGCAGACTGCTGCTTACTTGCTGCTCCCGAAACCTGCCACCGCTTGCAGCATCTGGGGAGGTCGGGGAGCCAGGGACCAGCCYGCACACAACTTCGCAGATGAACAGGACAAGTCTGTGAGCAATAATTTTCAGGCCTCCTAATCAGGCTTATACGTTCACAGGGAGGAAGAGAACCGGGAAGGGGCCAGTGGGCAACGGCATCACACCTCACTACATTCCCAGTGCCTGCAGAACAAATCTGTTTTCTGGTGGTGACACAGGATATGTTAGGCTTAATTCTTGATTTTTTTGGTCAAGCTAAATATCCAGAACTTTCAATTCTRTCCCTGAAATCTGATGAGAAAGCAACTCTCTGTCCCTTATGTGCCTAAATATCATTGTCTCCTGGGTATTGGCAGTGCCCGTTTGATGAGTCCTAAATAGCCTCTGGGAAGCACGCGGGTACAGCCCAGACTACAGGATCGTGAGCGCTGACGCTGCCTGCAAACGCTCGGGCTGGAACAGCCAGAAACAGGAACCTGCTTGCGAGCTCGCTGGTACCGTTGTGCCCCAGGAGTGACTCGTCTGAGAGCACAAGGGTTAAAACGGCGCGGGACTGTCGCAGAGGAGAAGAGAAACGGGCCCCAGCAGCATACATTTCTTCTCTTTTGTTGCTGAGTCTCGTTTTCTTATGCCAAATTTTTCTTGCTAGCAGCAAATTTCTCTTCCGGATTCCTCTAATGTTTCTGTAGCAAGTAAGCTACCAGCTCCTGACAGAGGTCACAGGAAAACTCATTAAATGTATGGCCTCCTGTCACCTCCACCGAGGAACCAAATTAAATGCAGATTCACTCACTTTACATGACACTGGTGGGTTGTAAAGCTTTACAAACGATCTTCAAATGCTGCTGCTGTTGGTAAAACACCACAGCTAGGATTATGTAAAATAGCAAACCAGACAACGATGAACGTATTTCTSCTTGCCAGACCTGCAGTATTACCCACATGTAATTTTTGTTTACCCCGTTCTCAGCACTTCCCAGCTGCTGGGCTAACTCAGCGTTTCTGCAGCGCTGCTGGTGCTGCCTGTGCCCCGCTCGGAGCAGGGGCAGCTGCCAGCACAGGGGACACCCCAGGCAGCAAGYCTACACTGCCCAACGGATACCAGCAACTAATACCCTCGAGCAAAGCAGCAATTGCAGGAAAAATGCTGAGATCTGTGTAAATATCCTGCCCAGCAGCAACTCCAAATGGACTAGAAGAGTGCAAGAAGTGCAATAACTTGGATCTTTCTTTTCCAAAGACAAAACATCTTTTTTTCAATGAAATATTCGTTTAAACTGTCACTAGATTTATTCAGCTAACTGAGCAAACACAAGAGAGGGTACAGCCCCTGCTTCTTCTCCAAATGCTCGCAGCTGGAGTATGCAAAGTGTAAATCTCCATTTATAAGAATATTAATAAATATATTTACRTTTGGTATTGCTGTGGAGTCTGAATTGTACATAATGATGATCTCATATTAAGATGGTTGATACAGTAATCTGGGCTACAATACATTTCCATCCTTACCATAATACAAGAAGATTTCCTTAGGAAAATACCTAATGAGGTATTAATATATATAATAGAAGATTGAATTTCACCAATATAATCTTGAATTCTTTTATATGGACTTATTTTTGAACAGGCATATTCATAAGATGATGCTTCTAGTATGACCAAGCATAATTGGCCAGTGACCATTTAAGGACCAGGATACCTTTAAACTATAATTTGGGGGTGAATCTGCTCAACTTGGATCCCCATTTCATTATGTTTGATCTAAAGAAAGCATCTGTTCTTGGATCAGCCCCTCACTAATGACCCTGGCATGGTAAGTGAGAGAGCCAACTCAGGCTGGTGCCTACGCAAGCTTGTGAGGCTTTGCTGGTGCAGAGGGCATTGGGGTGGAGGAATYGGATGGCCTGGGGGGAGCTGAAGCAGCAGAAATGGAGTTGCAGGACCCGGTACTGAAGGACTAATGAAAGGATAAACTGGGACCTCGTCAGTGGAAACTGCAGAGGAGGAGAAACACTTGATACAGCAGCCAAACTCAGGGTGACTATGTGCTGGCACTATGATGAATGCAGATGATCGCAGGAGGGATATTTCCAGAGGAGCTAGGACATATCAGACAAAGAYGATCATGAGGTAATATAATAGCTTGATACTGTAATTATTAATATTTTAAATATTGCAGATTATCAATACATCCRGACCAAAAATAAAAGGAATATCCCTAACCCTTGGTGCACCAGGGCGCTGCTGCACCCCCCCAGAGGCACAGCAGAGCAAACCTCCCACCCACTTTGGCGTGGAGTTTGCACTGTTCCTGGCACAGCTCCTTGCCACAGCAGCGGCCATGGGTCCCCGAGCCAGGCTGCTCCTTCCAGCCTTGTGCACGGGCTCCCTGCCCARGATCTGTCCCAGCTGGCTTTGACAYACCACTAGACATCTACATCTGCTCAGATGACTCCCACCCCATGGTCAGCAGGCTCGGCCGGGTAAACATAGCCCAGCTGATAAAAGGAATGTTTTGCTTGACAAACACATTCCCCTGCATGTATTACAACTGACATTTAATTTACAAAAGTATTTTTAAAAATTCCATTTACCTTTCAGGGATTATTTACTGAGTTATATTTTTAYTTGGAAYCCCTTAGTGGATTTGGAGGTCAGGTTTACAATGTTTGAATTTTCCAGTGGCAGATGTCTATTGAAACACTTACGTGTTTAAGTATTTTTGCTGGAGACCGATGAGTAACTGAATTTCTTAGAAGTATAGGAGAAGTTTAATTATTGCAGGAGTTTGTACGTTTGTTTTTAGAAAACTGGGGATTTTCCAATATGATAGTATAATTAAGGGACTTTAACCYGGCCTTAATTAAGTCAGCTGGCTCMRACTGTTCGYGAGAACCCCAGTCCCAGATTTGGGGGCGAATTCGGCTTGACATTTGTCCTTCACTCCCGTATGGCAGCAACTGAGCAGAAGCAAGATTTTTGCGTGGGTTTTACATGGGCTGCAGGAAGCTCAGCTGCTGCTCGAGTCCCTCCTACGGCGATCTCACGGTTTCGGGAGGAGCTCTGCGCCCGCGTACATCAGCTTCCAGCTCTCGGCCACCCCCCCGTTGGTCCTCCCCGTGCCTCGCCACGAGCCTGAGGGCTCAGCGAGCGCTGCGGGTCGCCCCCGGTGGGCCCGGCACCTTCTCCGAGCCCGCCTTCGCGCGCCCAACTCCCAGCCGCTGGAGAAGTCCTGCCCAAGCAGGGCGGATTTGTATAATCAGGCCAATCACGCTGGAAAATTTTACCATCCAAATGAAGACGGCGATCTGGAGTTCGGCTTTTCGGATTCACGAAAGGCTGCAGAACTGCAGCGGGCGGAAAGTAAACACCATGCATAATTTAACAAACATCCACCGCAGAAGTATTTTTAAGATTACCTGCAGAAGTCCCAGAAAAAAAAAATGTGAATAATTAATGCCGTGTGGCGCAGAAACCAGCCGAGCCCCCCCCTACGGTTTAAATTAGGCTGCGACGCACAGAAGGTCGCTGGCTTTTTTTGGGGGGGGGAGGGTTTAAAAATGCTCGCGGGCGAGGCGTGCAGCGCAAGCGCGGCGCCSGTGTCGTTCGGGGAAAGCCGCGGCGGCCCCAGCGGCTCTCGGGTCCCGGCTCTCGGGTCCCGCGCGACGCRAGGGCGGGCTGCGCCGGGCGCTCCGCTGTATCGCGGGCGCTCCGGCTGCTAGAGGAGTGCGGGAATCACTGCGGGGTTTGCGGGAAATCTGATCTTACGAGGCCCCTCTTTCAGTAATGGCTGCAGGTAAATCCTCCGGAGCACCGTTTAATCAAACGATTGTAGCTATTAATTATATTTTACCGGAAGCCAGCTATTTTTAAAAGAGAGAGATGCTGAATCCTGCACCCTCCAACAAGAGGTGAACGGAGAACTCCCCAGCTGCTTGAAAACTGCCTTGAGCTACACAGACGCAATCAAAATTTCATTCTAGTTTAGAAGGAAAGTAAATCACGATTCACCCACGAAGAGCTATCTTTTAATTAGCGCGTCGGCTTAGCACGTTTCGGCCCTCGGCCGCGCAGGTGGCACAGCGAGGCCGGGGAATTCAGGCGCGCGTCTCAGCCCTCCCGGCGCAGCGCGGCAGGCTGAGTAGTGCATCTCCACGGGTTTGCAGGGCCCCCGGCTCCAGCTGCTCTGCCTGCTCCTGCTCCAGCCGGGGCATCGCTTTCCGCAGCGGGAGAGGAGGCAGAGCCGTACCCTTCCCTCCAGCCGAGCGCCGCGGGGGAACGTGGGCGTGGGAGGGGGCGCGGGTGCAGGGACCCTCGGCTCCTCRCCGGGCTGACGAGCATCGGGCCGACACCAAACCTGGCACGTGAGGAGCTGCCCGAAAGCTGAGTCACAGCCCGGGCTGCAGTGAATCACCCCGGCCGGGTGATTCKCGCTCCTCTGCCTTCATGAGCAGCACAGCTGGTCCCAAAAATTTCYATTCATGTATTGCAGGGCAATTGGTTTTCAAAATGTGCTCGGTTTCTCTGGGTTTCGTCCAGCAGCTCAGAAGAGCCTGGTGGTTTAGGGCCCYGTACGCCCACCGACCTCCGCTGAGTCCTTGAGCGACATCTCCAGCCCACCTTTCCTGCTGCTCCTGCCCTGTAACAAGTTTCCTTCGGTCTCAGGTGCGTTGTCAGGCTACAGGCACAGAAACCCAGGCTGACAGCGAAAATGCAGGCAATTATCCACTCCTAAAGGCAAGCTGCAAAGACAGGCTCTTCTGTTCTTCCTTAAGTGGTGCCTTCTGCTATTGCAAAGGCACCACGGTGGAGAAACCAGTCTTGCCGCAAGTGAGCTGCYGAGCGTAAGGAGCAGAGCTCCCCTGGGAAACCACTTTTGCTATAATTTCCCCTGTCATCCACGTTTTCTTTCAGCATCTGTTCACCGTTAATTATTGTTTCAAACTCTGCTCATTTCTCCTGCCTTTTCCCCTGGCAATGGCTGTGAGGCACTTGAAGGTTAATGGGCCACGTGCTTATTTTTAGCTCTACCTCTCCTTAACATAGGAGAACCTGGCTGATGGCATAATAACCTCCTCCAGCCAACACGAACAATTTCTGCCTCCAGCGCCCTTCCAGATACTATTCCTTTCTTTTTTTTTCTTCTTTTTTCTCCAACAAAGTGATTGAAAATAACCCGTCGACCAGCTGCATGAGGCACAACACATGGGCTCTTGGCCCTCTCTGACAGGCACCTGGAAGAGCAAAAATGCTTCCAGCGAATCGTGGTGCACCAGATTCACCACTACTGTGGGGGCAGAGAAGCAGCCCAAAAAGCTGTTTCTCGAACAGAAGGAAACTCCGAAAAAGAAGCCATTCCCCTGTACGAGTTGCCCAACACAGGCTCTCCCAAGGTAAGAGAAGAGGAGTAGTCAGGAAAACCGTGGGGAGCTGAGGGAGACTTCAGGGGTTTGTGGTTATGAAGATTTCATGTGTAGGGAGCTGTGATTTGATGGGCCCAGTAAGAGCCTCTCTTGCACTGCACAAGGGAAATTCGGACCAAAAAGTGCATTTTGCAGATTCTGGAAGCAGGTTTTAAATGGTGTATGGTACTGAGAGAAAAAAATGGATGCTCCCCCTTCGCCCCAGCTGGAGGGACAGGGCACTCAAAGCCCCACAGGGGCTGAAGCGCCCCAGAAACGTGAAGTTGTACCGAAGCCTGAAGCAGTGCTTTGCTCCATGGCCACAAGTGAGGGTGGCAGAGCAGCTGGACGGGAGCTTTTCTGGAGCAACTTTTGCATTAATCAGTTCTGAGAAGACTAAGGATGACCCTGAAGGGCAGAAATTTTTGCAATACTGTGTCTTAATTTAGCATGAAATTTATGAGGAATATATATTTAAATAAAGTCTGCAGGAAAGAAGGTGAAAACTTGAAGCAGACTGCAGKCCAACCCTAGAGCTGTAGCTGTTCCCTCAGAGCCCAGCAAGACCCGGACTGTGGTGGGGGATGAAATACTCAGAGAGATGTTGGGGACAGCCAGAATAAGCCCTTGGCCTTGCAAGTATTATTTGTCCAACCTAAAAAACACCTTATGGCCCAGGCTGTAGTTTCTGAAGCAGAGCTCATACTTGGGCCCTGCAGCTACGATACAGGAACCACAAAACTAACCAGAGACCCAAARGGGCACTCTGAATTCAAAGGCAAAGACCTCAGAAAAGAGCAAACAAGCTGCACGTGCACTGGCATAAGGCACAGAGATATCCCAAGAAAAGAGGCACTAACCTGAAATAAAAATAATTTTAAGTCACGTTTGGGGATGTCGAGTGCAAGCAGTCGTGGTACTGGCACAGAAAGCAAAGCCAGAAGCAAYAGCAGGAAAGTGGGCAAAACTCATTTTGCATTGAACCAATTACCTAGGTGAGGGCAGGAACCTGGGGCGGAAATCATCTGATGCGTGGCAGACATTTCTAGGGCATGATTCATCCCACCCCAAAGGAGACGTCAATATTTAGTCAGAGGAATTGTGCCTTAAAAGTATCTCTAAAGCAAAAAAAAGGGGGGGGCTTGGGTGACTAGCTCTGCCTTTATCCTCGCCGGCGGAGTACGCAATGGAAAGGCCAAGAGACTGAAAGCAATGGAGAAAGTCTGAGGTTGACTTCCAGGGACGGAAGGCAGGATACCCCYGAAGGAGCCCCCTGTGCTCCGCGCCACAGAGACTGCAAGGATGCCTCCTCCTGGGGACACGCCACCAGGGTCGTTCAGTCGGCAATCGTTGTGGGAAAAAAATGATATACCCAGAAAAGTATGATGTTGAAGGGAGTTTTTYTTCATTCCTGCAAGAACAGGAGTCTTTGAGGGATGGCTCATGCAGGCACCAACCTTCTTCCTGGGCTGTTTGCACCCATGCGTCTGCACGTGGACGGCACTGCCACAGGAGACAAGGGTTCTCCAGATCGACTTTTGGGTTGTGTTCAGCAGCTGAGGCCTCCTCCAAGAAGCTATACTTATACTTCAATTTTTATACTGTCTGTGGTATGGTGGAGGGCAGCAGTGGCRGCACAGAGGACRCTAAAGAGGAGAACACAGTGAGAGRCTCTCGATGGACAGGGAYGAATCTGGGGGGMTGCAACCAGACAAGGAATGAGTCTCTGAAAGGACTCAGCCCTGCAGAAAGCTGTCATAAATACTAGCACTGAGTTGCCAAATTGGCATGTTCCCAGCTCCTATTATGAATATTCTTAATGCTACATTAGGACTTTTTCCAAAGATATCTGGATATTGATTCAAAGGAGCTATACGGGAAAATACATTACAAAGGCTGAATCGGGGCCTTTCGGTTTACCTGAGCAGCCTTTAATTTCCTTGAGGAACTGAAAAGCCTAGAAGGAGAAGCAGCTACATTTCATGGCGGTCTGAGATAAACGGCRTTACTGATAGCTTGCTAAGGCTTATTGCGTGTGACAAAAATTCAGGCTCGTTCTTGCACAAGAGCCCAGTGGGGTAGAGCAGGCCCTTCCGGACAGTGGCTGGGAAAAACTATGCATGAGTTGCATTTTTTTTCTTTTGTTTTCCTCTCGCATGGCTGCTCCTGCTGCTACTGGCACCGGCACGGCCGGCCGAGCGGGCAGCCACGGCTGCAAGGGGCCGCAGGAGGCAAGCGAGAACGGCGCGGGTGCAAGCAGGGCATCGGTGCCCTGGCGAAGGGTCCCTGGCGCTATTAGCCGGGCAGTTGTTTGCATTTAAAGCTCTTCAGGAGGTGCGTGTTGGTGGCTAAGTGACGCTGACGCTGCTGCGTGCGGCGAGGGAGAAGGCGGCAGCGAGCGGCGAGACGCTCTCGCAGGAGCTGCCCGAGGACCCGCTACGCCCAGCGCTGCCCCGGGTCTCCTGGGCGTTTTCTCGGGCTTGCATCAATCTCGCGCGCTGCTTCGCGTGCGCGGTGATTTCAGACCCCGAGCCTTCCCCTGCTGATTTCCTCAGGTAGGTTTCGTGCTTACCCGGGGTCTGCAATTCGGCAGCCGGGCCAGTGGGAAGCGAGCAGCTGCCGAGGCTGCTTTTCCAGCCCGGGTGCTGAAGGCACGAGCCAGCCCCGCGCTGCCCTGGGCTGCAGGCGACGAACCGCCCGCTTCGACAGGCGGCCCYGCGCCGTTATCTTCCGTTTTGAAGGACGCTCGTACAAAGCGGCCGGCAGGAAAAACACCACCTGCGGCTCCGACGCCTCCAGCCTCCTTTGGGCCTCCCATCGGCCTCTCTCCGTGAAGGAATTCGGGGGAGGGAACGGATCGCCACGCTCCTGCGACGACCCGTGGCAAAGGGATCGGGAGGYGGATCCAGCCCACGGGTGAACCGAGGCAAAAAGATCGAATTTGCCCATAGCGCTTAACGAAGGACCAGTTAAGTCCCATTTGGATCGCTGATTTCAAGTGAGAGTTCAGCGCTGAAGGGCTTTTGCCAGCTCTGTAGTCTGCAGACACCATCTGCGTGAGGAGGAAGGTGTTTCCAGCAAACCCGGGGCTGGAGCCGTGGGTCTCACCCCAGGGAGACAAGAAGCTCAGTTTACTCACGGCAGAGACCTGSAGCCCGAACCCATAGGTAGCTTCTCCAGGACAAGCTCAGGGGCTGGCCAGAGAGGGACATGGATCCATACAGCCCGGCAGCTCCACCTCATTTCACATCTCGGGCTTTAGCATCTATGCTGTGATTAACTCCATTAATTTGGCAGTCTCAAAACCTTTTACTCTTTCCAGTGGAGATCGCTTCCTCCTGCAAGAGCAGTTTTGCAAAGTTTTACGATATATTTTATACCATTTTGTATTTTGGAACGAGAGACCTCCGCCACAGATGCTCTTCCATCCTCTTGCTTTCCTTCCCTGCTAATGAAAGTGATTCAGATCCACTGAGGGCAGAAAAGCCACCTAACTACTTTGATTTCCAAACATAATGCCTCATAATTAAATAAAAACTTGCACGGAGATTAGCCAATTTCCTGTGATTAATACCAACCTATAAGTTTTGTTAATGAGGATTTCAACCAAGGAATGCATTTTCGAAGTCTATAAAGTATCCGCAATATATTCCTGAGTTCCTTCATTGTCTTATAATTATAAAAGCCTGATGCATTTTTATCTCCATAATCTGATTGCCAGCCTGGATCAGGAAGAAATTTCTCYGTGTGATGTATAGATATGCACCACTGTCCCAAGCGCGTTACACTGTGTGGGTTTTCTTCTGTCTTCTGTAGCTTCAGATAAAGGCCACTGATGAAGATATATGAGACCACTGGCAAATTCTGATATTCTGGTTTATGCATTCCTGTATGATCTGAGGATCTGATATGCCTGGGGAGGGGGAGCGGCGTGGCCTCTGAGTCAGTGAGGTCCTGGTCCTTATTCCCAAATCTGATGCATTTTGCTGAGGAAGATAATTTTGCTGATGTTTTCATTTTATGCACAGACACAAATGAAAAATGAGGAGCAAATGGCTGATTAGAATGAATCCTGGAAATTTTTTTGCTGGGCTACCTTTGCTTAAATAAGCTATTTCTCTGGGCTACTGTAAGAAGTAGGCAGGCCAGGCTGCCTCTCAAACCGGGCTTTGACTGATGGTGACCCAGTACGATGAGGTTTCAGAAACAGGGGAAATGAAGGAAGAAACTCACAGGTGAGGCACTGGCCCTTCCATGGCAGTTTTGCCATGACCGTCTGTAAGGCCAGGGCTTCCCCCAGAGAGGGGAGCAGGYGGGTAGCTCCATGGAGACCCTGGGAGAAGCTGTGTGATGGTAGGAGCGGGAGAAGGAGGTGGCGTTGCAGCTCTGCAAGACCAGCGTCACCGGGCAGGGGGCCCGCRGGGCATCCCGTGAACCGCAGGAGCACACCCCTCAGGGGCAGAAAATAACTCTGCCGGTGCTAACATTTATTACCTCTCRTTTGGCAGCTCAGCTCGCAGCGGGATGAGTAAGTGCAGAGAAGCAGGCACGATGCGGGAGCGAGGGGCGGGAGCGGGTGACCACCAGCCCCATCCCTGCTCGCCCTGTCCGAGGCGGCACGTGGGCAGCGCACGCCGAAGACGGTGCAGACATCTCCCCCTGGCCCAAAAATTCCTATGGAGATTGCAGACTTTGGGGTAGGAGCTGTCACTTGAGCACAGCCCCAGTTTTGGTTAGGAACAAGGGGAGATATTCATTATACTGAAAATTAACTGCGGGATGCTCATCGCCCTGGGAGGTTCATTATCAATGGCCTTTACACAACCTTTTCTCCAGCAGTCCCTTTGAAGCCCGGTTTTGCTCTTCCTCATTTGTAGAGGAAGAGGAGCTGAATGAACACGTCATTGACTTGTCGCTTTTGCATTCCTCTCTCTGTTTTTTGTCTTTTCTTTAATAATTTGAACCAATTTGAGATAAGCCTCTGATGGCACTGATGACATGCTGCCTCCGAGAACTAGAAAAAAGTCAACGTGGGCACGTTGCCTGCCGCACAGATCGCTGCCGGCAGAAGAACGTTGCTAGTGTGGACCGCACTGATGGAAAGCTGAATATGTGCATGCAAGTTGCCTCCAAATGTCCATTTTTAATCTTTTTATTTTTAACCGATTAAACTGATGCGCTGCTGATACATCCCACACCTTTTAGGCAGTCCCTAATGCAGCTATCACACATAAAGGCACTGAATATTGAGGGGAACAGAATGCACTTTTAAATATACTAGTGCATTGCAAGCAGAGCCCTTCCCATGCGCTCCAGCATCGCCGTGCTCATTCAGCCCYGTGCTATGTTCTGCATAAGAACCATGTCAGCAGCTGCTGTCCAAGACGCACATGGAAGGAGCTGGCTCGAGCCTCATATTTGCAAATTGTTATTAGGCCAGAGCAGAAAAATAATCCATATGCAAATGTAACGATAATTTTGCTTATTGCAAAATTGCAGGCAGTTAGCAACAGCCTGAAGCAAAATATCTCCTGCTTTTTTTCTTTCTTTCTTTCTTTTTTTTTGGTTCTGTTTACTACAAAAAGCTTGTTTATGCTCAGGCATCATAGCAAAGCTGTTGGCAAGGCTGTAGCCCCCAAATCCAGCCAGGCAAAGCCCGCAGATGTCCCTGGGAGAACGGTCGTCCTGCCGGACCAACACGCACCCGGCAGAGCGGCCGCGCTCAGCCAGCCCTGGAGGCACCAGAGGAGAAGCAGCTGCAGAAGCTGGGCGGATGGAGGCTCTGGGCTCCTCCTGAGCATACACGAGCTGGCAAGAGAAGCTGCGGCGGGCCGCGTGCCGGCCGGCTCCTCGGGGAAAGCCATGCCCTCCCGCGCTGCGCCGCGCGGTGCGGCGGCCGTGCCGTGGGGCGCCGGCGCCGAGCCACCCTACGTGCTCCCCGCTCACCCATGCACGGGGCAGATTTAAAGGAACTGGGGTGAAATCCCACCGCAACCAAACCAAGGGCCCACCAGCTGCAGCAGTTTTGCCTTGGGGTTGCTCACGCCTGGGAGAAGCTTCCTGGATGAAGCGAGAGGCCCCGTTTCTCAGCCTGGAGACCCGCCAGGGGTTTCTCAACCTTGGCTTTCCCAGCTGCCCATCGCTGGGCTCGGGGTGACATTACTGCCAGCCCTTCCCCCCRAGAGAGCTGACTCTTCGCCCGGCTTCAGGACTGGGCGTTTTGCATTCCACCTGGGTTTTAGAGGGGGTCACTCTGCAGCAGCTGAATTAGGGCCAAAGAAAGCCCTGGCCTCTGGTGGCAAATCTCAGTTCTGCTGCCATAGCCCCAGAGAGTCCCCTGGCCACCACATGCCTGATGCTGCCGGAGGATGTTTTGGGGCTAGCATTAGGGTCTAAGAGGGTTTTTTGTTGTTGTTTGGTTTGGTTGCTTTTGCTTGTGTCACATTGGATCTAGGGACAACCCAAATATCACTGACTCATCTTCTTGAGAGCAGAAGGTCTGGCAGGGATCACTATGTGTTGGGAGAAGTGGCTTAGCCTGATCCCATCTCCCTGAGGCAAGCAGTGTCTGTGATTAATGGAGGCAATATCCGCATAGCTGGCATGTGCCAGAAAATCTGTACTGCAACAGCTAGAATGACTCTTCTCCCAAGATTGTGAGAGCAGCATTAAACCACGGGCACTTGGGCAGCCAGTCAGGAGATCTGGCGGCCTCAGTGATGCTCAGCACATGCTGCAGCTCGGAGCTAGCCAGAAGATGTTCTGCAAGAGCCAGTCCTCTAGATATGTGTAGTTTTAGGAGCCAAAGTCTGGGCTCAGCTTCAGCGGGGCACAAGAATTACTGCTGGTATCTCACAGACAGGTGGATCCCCCCARGAGAGCACAACAGCCAGTTTCTGCACCCGTTGCCACTGCCCCTGTTGCTGATAGTGTCATACGGTGCCCAGGGCCAGGTCTCCAGCCCCACAAAGCAGTCTGAGAGCCACGCTGATGGCACCACTGGGACTCCCCTGAAGATAGGCTGATACAAACGATTATTGCTCCTACTGCAAGACTGAAAGTCGTAACCAGCCTGGCATRGCATTCCCCTTTCCAAGCTCTGGAGTTTCACTCCTGGTGTTTGTTTTCTGCCTGAAACAAGTCAAAAGCCTAGCATAAGCCTATGTCTCCACAATGCTTGTGAGCCCCATGCTGAAGTGCTTCCTGTGGTGATCATCCATGTCTGCATCCCCACCTCTGCCCCCAGGTACTAGTCTTCTCCCACATCTYGTCCTGGTGCAGAAAAGGCAGCTGTTCATCAAGCTATGTAGCCAGATCAGCCTGCTATTATCAATACACATATATACACATACATACTTACATCTGCATATGCATATGTACACAGCCCAAATCCTTCTTGTGTGGGGACCACAGTGAGTGGGGAAGCTTGAGCCCGGAGCAGGGAGGCTTTATGCACACAGCTTGCTTGCACAGATCCCATCAACCCAGATCTGGGCTGTCTCTCCTTAGGGGTGGTGGTGCATATGGCACCGTGCTCTGGTGCTGCTGAGATGCAAAGAGCCATGGGGCCGAGGAGCAGTGCTGTGGGACAAAACCATTCCTAGGGGCAGCAGTTAACTCAGAGATGGTGGCAGGGTTTCCACTGGGCAGCCTCATACAAACAAGCTTGTAACACTGCAAGGCCACTCTGCAAAAGTCTGTGCRGCTAGGTGGACAAAAAATGACACGTCCATGGTGTCCAGTGACAAAAGTATACAAGTATTTTGGCTGATCTAGCAGTGTCCAGTCGAACTGTGATTGCATACCCACATCTGAACTGCCTCAAACCTGCTGCAGTGTCCCTGGATGACAGCGTTGCTCACAAACTGGCAGCTACAGCCAGCTGGCTGCCCTCTGGAGCACTGCATGTCCTCCTCCACTGCCAGGTCCTCTGCCCCATCAAGCAGCTGATCCTTYGGCAAGCTGAGATGAGACATCAGTAAAAGCAGTTGCCCCATCACTGATCTCTTCCACCTTCTGGAAGGAACCTGTGAGCTGAAGAAAGCGCTGGGYTGCTGCCTGCGTTCAGCCCTGCACAGCCCCAGAGCCCTGCTCCAGGCACCCGCACAGGCAGGTCCCCAGCCTGGGCACAAAACTCGGTCCAGACTAAACAACAGCTGAGGGAAGCAAATGAAGCAGGAGCATGGATGAATCAGGCACCCCAGAGCAGTGCAAGAGTTTCTGCCCAAGCACCAATGGTTGTGCCATCACCACGGCCCTAACGAGCAAAAAGGAAAGTAAATTTGCATAATACATTGAAGCTAACAGCCGAATCTACATTTCGATGAATTCACATATCTGTAGTTTCTTCAGGATTTATGTTAGAGAGTGAGTGCTTTCGTTGCTTGCGAAAGGGCATACACATCACAGCTGTGATGTAGGAAGGATTTATTATAGGTTTATAACCAAGAGCAAAGTATAGAGGAGCAAAAGGATTTGCTGTAGGAGGCTGCAGTGTGGGGCATGCCCCTTTTACAGCTGTTCTTGTGTGGTTCAGAGCACAGTATTCATTCAAACCCTGCTGGAGCAGGTTTCCCAAGCCGTGAGACTTGCCCTTCTCCGGAGGCGCCTGAGAGGCGCAGAGAGGGAGGCCGCCACCAACAACTATTTCTCTTCATCAGCCCCTTCGCCCGAGACTCGAGGGCACATCTGCCGGCCGTCGCAGGTCCTCCGGCCGGGTCTTGCGCCGCGGAGCGAAGCAGCCCCCCCGCCTCCTCGCGCGGGCTCCCGGCGCAGAGCTATATTTTTCCCRGGAGAAACCCCCCGAGCCCCGCGGCTGCCCAGCTGTGGTGCGCTTTAATACCGCTGCTGGAGCTTTATTACAACCAAAACTGAGGAATAAAACTTGCTTGACTGTGGCTGAATAGTTTTACCACGTCTCAGGGTTATGCGGTAGAAGCAGGAGAGAGGCAGGAAAGGATTTGGGAAGAGGTGGGTCCTGAGCGCTCACGGCTAGAGCTGCTCTCCGCGGCGGCGCCGTCCCTGGGCTGCTTCTGCAAACGTGTTCCCTCGGGTTCAGCTATCCGCCGGCTTTCTCMCAGATCCGGTTTCAGGGGACGAAAAAATCATCACAGTGGATGAGTTCACGGAGCGTAACATCTGCTGGTCGTCTCAGGGACAAGCGAGGCAAGGAAAGAGAGAGAAGAAAACGAGACATAGGCACAGAAGGCAGCGGAAAAAGAAATCATGAGCAGCCCAGATGCAAAAAAGGAGGAAGCCTCTCAGTCCAGCATTCCTCCCCAGAGCCTCTTGCACAGCTGACCTGCTGCCAGCCCAGTGCCAATTACTCATGCAGGAGTCAGCTAAGTAATGCAAAGCCAGCTTCCTGAACACAGTTTTTTCCAGTGTTTGCCTTTCTGCTCAGCTTTCCGTGATTCTGCTGCTATTTTCCTCTCTTACTTCATTTGAGAAATTGTAAGATCTCAGTCTTTGTAACTGCGGAGTCTGTACTCAGATATTCTCCCTGAAGGTTCCAGAAAAGAAATGCCCACTTTTCAGGGAAATGTTTGGTTATAAGGCACAGTTATCTCAGCTGAAAATAGCGAGTAGGATTCATTTATTTTACTTTACATTTTTCATTGCTTTCTACTTATTCAATATGCACATTTTTTTTCATCTTATAGCATTTCTTAAAGGAAAGSGGGAAAAAAGTGTGACAGTGATTCATTCATGCAGAGCAAATTTTATTTGGAAACTTCAGTTATCTGTTGAGAAAAGAATTAAAYTAAAACCAAAAAGGGAAAGAACTGAAATTAGGGAAAAAAAATTCTCCAAAGCCTTTCTCCTCCCTCAGAAAAAGGTGGCTGACTTCCCTTTCATTTTACTACTCTGCTCTAATGACTTCAGCAGATTTATGCTAGTGTAAGAAAGATATTAAYTAACCCCAAGGATTTATTTTTCTCTGAAAGAATTCAATGTTTGGCCTTATTCCAAAAATGATAGACTACTTCTGTGCGATGGCCGAAAAGAGGCTGTGTTCAGCCCATCTACAGGCACTTAACAAAGAGCTAAGAAGAATTTATAACCTGCCCGTGTGAAGGGACCCTTCAAGGGGGAACTCAGCTCACAGGAGAACAAGGTCGCCCTCCAGAAGCATCTCTCTTCCCCGTCACTGCTGGGGCACCACAGGCAGTGAGACCTTTGCACCAGAGCCTTCGTGAAATGCCTGAGGTGGCAGCATTTCGGAGAAGTCAAGGTGTCCCCCCCCAAAACAACGATCAAGCGGCCGGAGAAGGCTTGTGTAAAGGTGCACCATGGCTGGGATCCCTTTCAACRAGAGCTTGAGGAAGGGTGGCAGCAGACCAGCCGGTTCAGAGGCAGGGAGGGCAGGTGCAGTGCTGGCTGAGCACCCGTGTTTGCCTAACAAACACAACGCGGATATTACTGTGGAATAACCTGCACCTCAAGGGAGTGACTGCTACAGGGAAGCTGGATTTAATAGTGATAGAAAATTCTTGTCACTGAATTGCTTGGTCTTGGTTTATAGTATYTGTGGTCCATAGCAGCAGGATTAGGTGGGAACGTCCCAGGCTGTAAGCATAAGTGCAGCTTTACTCATGCATGTGGTCACCGACTGCAGCTCCAGGACCTGGAGGGTTGGTGCTCACACCTACAGGCTGCCCAGACTGAACCAGAGCAAGCTCCCCTGCTAATAGCACAGCCTCATATGGTATTGCAGCAGCATCTCTGATTAGCAAAAAAAAAAAAAAAAAAGTATCAGTTTTTCCTCGGCACCATGACCATCTCAAGGTACAAGCAAAGAGCAGGGCCGAGCAGCACTAATTGGCACTTGCCCACAGTGCACATCTCCCATTCCCAAACAGCCTAGAGAGACTTCATTTTCGTGTCACAAACCCTTTTGGGCTGTATTCCTCCAAACACCACAAGGACGAAGCAGCGTAAGCGATATTTCTGTCCGTTCCTCGCTCCCCCAACTAAAAGGTGGCAAACCACCCCAGTCCAGGAGTGCCTGTCCCACAGCTGGGTAGCGGCAGGTGCCACCCGCCGTGCACTCACGCCTACCATCAGCAGCGCTGTCAGCAGCTGGCACCCGGGCTTTAGGGGCACAACACAGAGTAATCCCTGACAAGGATCCTTCAGGCTGCCCACAGGGAGCTGCAGATCACGGCTCCAGGGTGTCGAATGACGGGGCAGTWCAGGGACAGGTGAAATTCAACACTAACCACAGCRTTATCTCACAYGCACGCACAYGCACACACACGTGCATAGCTATCCACCCACAGCACTGACACTAAATCACCTGCTGGCACTAAGGATGGAGATTTCCAAGGCACTGGGAAGCCTGAATGCTAAAAATGTCAGCTCGGTGTTAAGTGAGGGTCAGAAGGAAAACAACGTTAGCTACAAGGAAGACAGAGAACACAATTTTGTGACCCTACAAAGCCCAGGCGTGCTCATGCCTTGTGTAACATCCACTGTTCCATTGCTCTGATCAATTCTTCTATGTATGTATCAGTAATAGAAAAGGAAAAAGAAAAGGGAAAGGGAAAGGGAAAGGGAAAGGGAAAGGGAAAGGGAAAAGGGAAAAGGGAAAGGGAAAAGGGAAAGGGAAAGGGAAAGGGAAAGGGAAAGGAGAAGGAGAAGGAGAAGGAGAAGGAGAAGGAGAAGGAGAAGGAGAAGGAGAAGGAGAAGGAGAAGGGAAGGTTGGAATGATGAACAGAGGCATAGACAGATTTTTGTGTGAGAAAGACTAGCCTCTTCTACCTGGAATAAGAAGTTGAAGAAAGGATGGGGTATGAGGTCTATAATATCCCTAGTGCCATGGAGAAGGTGAATAAAGTCCACGCTTGATTATTTCTCACCCTAGAAGAACTAAGGGATAGACAGAAAGTAGCCTGCCAACAGGGTTAGCATAAAATAAAGGAAATGTTCTTCCTTCAGCTCACTGCTGAACTGCAGAATGTGCTGCCTCAGGGGGCTCTGGAGATGCAAAATTAAAATGGTTCAAAAGTAACTAGACACATTCACTCAGGAGAAGGCCACTGTGGTGGTTAAAAAAAAACAGTCAAAGCAGGACAAACTCTTTTTTAGACATGTGYGAAAGTGGCTTCACATAAATCTTTAATTAAAAGTAGGAGAGGAGAATACATGGCTGAAAATACCTGTTCAAGACAATTAGTAGGAACAGGCAAAAAGACTAGAACAAATAAGCACTTGTGATAAAGAAGAGCTCAGTTTCTATCAGAAGGCCGGCTGCTGTGCTCCRGGTGACAGATCAGTGCTAGAGAGACGACGATGTCCAGGATCAGCAGGGACCCCAGCGTGAGAAGTGAATGAAAACGGACATTGACCCTCAACTCTGTAAATGAAGAGGCTGCAAGATGTGACAAGTACATAGAAAATTCAGTGTACCTGCATCAGAAGTTCCCCCAGGATCTGAACCGTGAGCGATTGCGGAGGAGCAGGAGGGCGCTGGACGTCCCAGCTTCACTACGCTCAGCTCGCTGCCCCTTCGTGCCTCCCCTTGTGAGGTGAATACAGGACCAAGCAATATCAGAAGGTCACCAAACATGACAAAAAAAACCTCGGAAAGAAAAATGTCTGAAAAGGCCAAGCTCTGGAGGAGCTGGAAGCCGGAAGAGCGTTTTCCCATGATGTGGCAGGAGCCGACCTCCCGGCTGCAAAGCGCGGGTGCGCGAGGAGAAGACCACCGCCGTTTTGCCTTAGGGTCTCCGAGAGGAGGCTGCACCGGCTCGAGCGGCAGGGCCGGCCAGCGAYGGGACCCAGCGGCACGCTGGACGGGAGGAGACAAAACCGAAAGAGGCGGAGAACCGGGCGAAAAGGYGAGGCACAACGCGGAGATCCCTGTTGTTCAACGCGAGCCTTGGACAAAAGGAAGGCTGAAAAGCCCTGAGCAGCACGTCGACAGCCGTGCGTTTCAGACGTCCGCGCTTGCTGCGGTACGGGGACAAACCGAGCTCCCGCCCTGCCGGCGGAGATCGGGCGGCTGCTCTCGTGTCAGCCCGGCCAGGGCAAAACAGGCCTGGCGCTGGGGCCGCCTGCTCGGCCGGGGCCGGCGGACAGCGGCGCGGACCCGCGGCCGGGCTGCGGGCCGAGCTCGGCTCGGCACCCCGGCCCGAAGGAGCGAGCCGGCCGCGGTTTCCACCCCGCGCYCCTTTTCTTCGGTGGGACGTCCGCACGCAGGTTGTTAGCAGATTCCAAGCAAAAAGCTTGGGAGATTTTGCCTAGCAGGCTTAAACAAACAAACGAACGAAAATAATAGGGGGAAATGCGGATTTGGGGTGCTCCAAAAATAAAGCTGACGGGCTTGCAACACAAAGAACAAAACCGCACTAGGAAAAAATGTGGCTTAAAATTAGAATTTGTATTTTAATGATTAAAATGCTGTAAGGAAAAAGGCAAATTATATTTTTAGTATGCTTGTGGTTTGGATATCTAACGGCTATTAAGAATGTATCTTTTTTTTGCAGTGAAGAAAAGGCCGCAGAGAGAAATATTTCCAGCAGTAAGTTGCTTCTCGCGTGACTCTGTTGAGTGAAGAAATGCCTGGTTTCCATCCTGCTGTTAAGTAACAATTCATTTCTACGGCTCTGAGTCACTCTCAGCACAGCAGCAACGTAAACTGTTTACTGACCTGCTGCAAACTGCTGCGCAGYGCTTGTGGATAACCTCCAACGCTCTGTAGTACAGCAAGCAGCAAGCGCCTGCTGAGACCAGCTCACACCTGAAGCAAAGCAGAGGTACACGTGAACCTCAAAGCCACCGCTGCAAACACACTCCAAAAACGAGCGGGGCTGTTTCAGTCAGAGWACAGAGGGAAGCAAACAAATATCTTTTCTTACTTACAGGTGCTGGGTGCAGCTGGACCAACCTCACGTTTTCCAGAAAGAGTAGGTTGGACTGATGCATAGAGGCAGGCTCAAATATCAGGTTGTGCTCCAACAGACTGGCCGGGGAGAACAGCAAGTGGCTGTGACTAGGGAACGGCCCGTTTCTGTCTCGCATTCTGAGGAGATTCTGAGGATAAATAYGCAACATTTTAGGACCAAGAGTGGGAGATCTTTCGTTGTTCAGGGGGACTATTCATCGCCTCTCTTGGGAAAGACAGTAGTCCTTAGTAGAGCTACCAAATTACTTACGGCAACACAGCAAAAAAACACACTTGCAGTATACTAGACATATAGAACTAGACATATGCCACTCATTTACAGGTTATTTGGTTCAGCAGCATACTAGATAATTTCAGGACGCTTGAAGAATACTGTTCCTTTGCTGGCACCGGMGGCCCACACAAGCAGCAAGGCATGGAGATGTTGCAGCCCTTGAGGCTGCGCGTGACACGGTGGCAGCTGCCCAGCGCCGTGTCCCTCCGTGGGAGCGTAGAGCAGGCTCTGCCGTCCTCGGCCAGGGCCACCACGTGGCCTGGGGCATCTCCTGGCAGCTGCTGCAGAAGTCCACCTTCCTCCACCAATAATACACAGARCACAGACACCTTATTTAGGATTAAGCCTTTATTCCTYGTTGTTTTAAACACGTGAAAGTCAMTTGCATTTTCTATTCTCTATACCACAATGAATTCTGTGTTGTTAAGACTGTAAATGGGCCACATCATTCATGAATTACTAATCCTTATCACTGCATTTTCCTGTAGTATGTATACTATATATAGGCTTTACATTTGGAAAAACAGAGCTGGAAAACTCTSAGGCTATTTTTCTCATTAGGAATCTTTAGAATATACCCTAAAAAATAGCAAGATAGTTTAGTCACCATGTATAAGTGCAATTCATTAACTGCAATGGAAATTATATCCTTGAATTGAGAGGCTCATTAAGATAATTAGATATAAAGCCTGAAAGGAATCTACACAGATTTTTGTTAAAATCTCATTTATACTTATGCAAATCCAAAGCAACTCCACTGTCATTTTCTGGATTTATACCCAAGTAATTGAAATCACTACTTAACTCCTTTAAGCTCTCAATATCAGCAAAAGACGTCAAAGTAAAACAATTAACTGGTAGGCTGCATGTTTCACTGTTATTTCTAGATGAACTTAGTGTCACAATGCTGTTATTTCCAAAGGTTTTCCAGAATGCCACTTTGGCATTCTGATGGATTATTTATTAAAAAATAAAAGCCTGATTAATTTAAAATGCCATCATCAATTTAAAAAGCTGCCAATTTTTACAATGTTAGCAAAAGAAGAGCTGAAAAGTTTCTGCTTCTCCTACTGCTTCTTGCAGGATAGTCATTATTTTTAATCTGTTGCCTTCTTTCAGAAGGAATTTTCTTCCCTGCTATAGTTCTTTTCTGGAACAAATCAAAAACATTAAATTACAGCTGTACACAAACCCAGCAGAAGAGTGGAAGAATTCAGCAGAGGGAACAACCTAACTGATTATACACAGATATAAATTTTAACTTTGTGCTTTTTCTGTGCAATTGACTTCTATGCAATCATGAGAAAGCACCTGCCTTTCTTGGCTTGTATTTACTAGAGAGCACTGGGAAGATTTCTAGCTGCAACCTGCTCTTAGCACCTCCACATCCCACTGGTGATACTTAGTTGTCCCTAGAGCTGTGCCAGTCCRTCTTACACGAAGCTAATGTGAGCTGAAAGGCAGTGAAAAACTGAGCCCTGCAGCCTGCCTCTCCTTTACATCCAAAATCTGGATTACTACATAACTAATTTAGGTTGCTGCATAACTGCTGTATRGAGAGCTCCCTCAGACCCAGCTGGCCTATGACCATTACACCTTGTACTTAAAAATCTGCCCAGAAGCAGGARTTAAAAAGTTGCAAAACCAACCCTTGCCCATCACAAGAAAATACTGTTCCATCCTTTGCAACTCGTTTTCCTCTAAATAAAAAGCAACCTCAGCCTTGAAGAACCGAAGGAACCAGGGGCAAGTAGCAATCTGGAGAAGACCAGATGCTTCAGTGGGAGCTGCTGGCAAACAGATTACAAAACAATATTGACAGTGAAGGAGGAAGCGGGAATGAAGGATGTAAGAACCTAACGAGASCAACAGCGGCTCAGCCCAAAGGGCTCCCAGATCAGTACCTCTGGGTTCCCGAGCAAATGCCTGCAAACCATCTTGGGAGTCCTGGTTCCTCCATCAGCATTTGGTGACATCTCAAGCAGGCCAACAACATGGGAATGTGTGTACAGCCTCAACGTGATATCACATGTTATGATTCAACATCTAGGACAGGAAAGAGGGACTCCAAAGAAAGAAAGGAAAGAGGCCTCCTTTCATCCGGGTAAAAAAAAGGATAGAGTAGAGCTAGGCTGTTTAGGCACCTGCTACTCAAGAGCATTCAGGACACCTGAAGCAGACATGGCATCTGGCATCAACATCTCATTACTTTGAAGTGTTGCTTCTTTTTCATTTTTAAATTTTTTTCTGCTGCAGAAGATTTTCTGGAGTAGCTCCTAGCAATCAAAGAGAGACTGCCAACCTCAGCGTGGTGGGCCACACAGCATGGGGAGAGCTGGTAGCTCTTCTCTGAAAGACAGCCAGTCCTGGCTCCCGCAGCTTTTACAGCTCAGCAGGAGCTGGGCGTCACAGCCGTCCCTGGCTGGTTACAAGCGTAGAGCTCTAAATGAAACCAGAGCCAAATGCAAATAAGTCCSCTTTGCCCAGTCCCCAACTCCTAGTCCCATTTCACATCACTTAATGGTCTGAATTCAAATCTGTTGCGTCAATGGGATCATTTCATCAGCTTTACTGCGTTTAGGACCAGCCCTCCTCAACTGTCCTTTGACTGATAAATTTGAACCTTTGAAACTTCTGTCATATTGGAACATACGTTTTATGGACTATCTTGACTTTATCAAATAAATAAATAAAATGTAAAACCTGAAAGAGATTGTCTTTCCACCAAACACWTAGGAGAGTCTAGACTCTAGCACTGAACACTTCTATCTTTCCCATTTGTGCTCTGAAATTTGATTTTTTTTTTTCAGGACAAATCACTACTTCTTTCGGCACGTAGTAAGGCGAGGCAGCTTTCCAGCCACAAGTAACCCGGGGCATGAGACCATCTCTCTCTCTGGGGCATAGAAGAGCCAAAAAAAGCTCCCCCTCCTTCTCAGTTCTGAGATTGCTCTGACATTTAATGTCATCTGCACACTGGTGTGGTTGTGGCTCTCCAGTAAATTTCCTTTTAGCAGCAGCTGGATTTTACCTAAAATCTGCTAATTACTTTATGAGCAACAATATGTATCAACCTTTCTTAAAAGAGAATGGGGGGTTTCAATTGCTCACTGCACATGATTCAATTCTCTCTCACTTTCCCACATAACCTTCAGGATAATTAGTCAGCTTTTTCACACAGTCATACATCTCTGTCCTTTTCCCTGGTGCTAGGATGCTCTATCAAAGTAGCTGTGGAAATTAAAGTTCAGAGTCAGAACTTCAAGACAACCTGAGCGCATCTCGGGTTACACTACTCATCAGAATCCAGGAATAAGCATTCGATACTCTACACATTGCAGAGCACAAGATTTGCTACAGAAATGTCATCCTATGCAATAGAAAGTATATTAGATAGTACACAGCTCACAGCCCAAGCAACTCAAATCACCTCTGGTACCAAAAAAATGGTTGGTTTTGGCCCGGTGAGACAAAATCAGAGCAAAATTACTTCTTTCTCCTGTGTAAATTAGGGCTGATGCATTGAAATTCAAAAAGTGTGGATTAAGATACCTGAACAAGTATGTGGTATTATTTTGACCCAGAGGTTTRAGTTGGTAGTGTAAACACAAATTGAAATAAACAGCGGCATAGAAGGAAAAGCCAGAGGTTCCCACACAGCGACCTTCCATATAGCTTTCSTCTGTTGTTTTTAGGCGGTAGATCCAGTGACAGGCAGGCTGTATGACAAAGCTCCTAGACAGTCTGCTACGGAGAAGATCATATAATTGAACTGGATACAATTACAGCAGACACAAATACTGCATTGGAGCTCTGGACAGCCCGATAGCTGAGAARTGCTGKTGCACGGCCACAGACATGCTGCTACAGCACCGCTAAAAAACAGAGAGCAGCTTCCCACCGATTGTTTGGTTTGTGGATCCAGGTGACCACGAGCAGAGGACAGATGACTAAATGTTCCATTCAGCTGAGACGGGAACCCACACAGTATGTCCAGTGTCATAAACTTCGTCTTCTAAATATGTTTTCTGACAAAACCCCAAGGGTCAGCAGTTGGCTTGTGCATTTTTGCACGGTGCTGCACTGCCAGCTTGCACATGCCCTGTAGTTTAGGTAAAGCAGGGCATCCAGCTGCTCCCAAATGCAGACAACATGTCCTGCCTACACCACGTTTTAGGAGCTTGTGTGCTTTTTTGGACCGATGTGCCTGGAGTACTTTAAAAATCATGGAGAGAGGTGTCTATGGTGTTCAGCCCACCAGAGYTGTGCAGCAGCAGTATTTGTGGCAAGGTAGGAAAGTCATAGTATTGGATCAGGCATCCTGAGTTCCCCTAGACCCTGGCTCGGACGGGAGACGGGGCTCCCCTTTGCACCTTTCGGAAACCATCAATACATGCACCAGCTTTGTGTCTCTTATGAATTTGGGGACAAGGAAATGAGATTTAAGTGTCACTTTGTTTGTATTTCCTTACCACTGTCAATACAGAGTGTAACAGATGGGAATGTTCCTACTAAAAGCTTGTTGTTTATGCCAGATAGCCTGATTACAATTTGTTCCAAGATGCTTGGAGTTCAAGTCATATTTAGTGCCTCGGTAAACTGAACAACAAATATATAGCTGCATCAAGGGAAAGGAAAGTGCTTCTTAAAACCGCTGCATTTTAAACTTTTCACTATACTGCATATAGAAATCATGAATGTGCGGGGGATTTTTGCTATAGTAAAAGAGAAAGGAGCTTAAGAAGTTGTTTCTGCTTATTTATTAAAATCTCAGTTTTCTTACAGTAGTCAAGAGGTAAAAATCAGAATAAAATATACAGTATCTGTGATTCCAGCAAAAAGTTTTCTACATTTCATAAAAAGATAATCAACAGACTGAGAGGATGTCCAGTACATTTTATTTATTTTCTAACATGAAGTGATAGCACATGCCTCCATTTTTGGATTCCCAGAGATTAAAAGAATGACCTGAAACCTTTATAAAGGTTTTTTTCATCTCATGATGAAAGATTAATCATAGAGGCATTAAGTGACTTACTTCAGGCTTTGCAGTAAATTAGTGGCAGCCATGATAAAACTCTGGGGTCTTAATCTCTGTCTCCTGCTCTAGGTAATGCCTAGGATCCCACTATTYTTGACAATTATTTCCACAGAAGGCAGCTATTGGTTAGCTATTTTTACTAGAGATGTATGTTGCTATCTCATCATTGCACTGATTATATCAATAATAGCAAACTACATATGTGATGATACCGACCAACTATAAAGCCATCCTGGAAATTTCTGGTAATTAAATACCATTTTAGGAGGATCCAGTTATCATCAGCTCTAAGATTTTAATTCTCTGCTATTTATTATGTTGAAAAGTTTTAAAAGTCCTCATCATTTGCTTTCTTTAAAATGAATACTCTGGTACTCTCTATTGAATTGTTCAATGACTGTTGCATTGAATTTTTGAATTCAAAAATAGTTGAACAGAAAAATCAAGAGAGATTCTGGCACCCAAGAAGATGTTATCAGAGCAAGACATTTCCCAACCATTGAGGAAAATACAGGCATAAATAACAGCCAGTGTCACATGGCACTTCAAAACAGTGCAAGGAGGGAAAAATAGAGTGTAATGAGAGAAAATATGACATGTCACAACTATGGAAACTAAAGAAAGGCACATATATACACATTTCTTCCTACTGATGTAGGTGCTTTTATGACTGGGACAGARAGCATTTAGTACACTCACAATGACAAGTGCAGTAACATTAGGAGCTGTAGAGGTAGTATTTCAAAGCAGTAGCATTTATTTTAACTTCTGATGTTAACACCTACTCATCCTGACAGCAGAAATCTAGAGGGAATAAGAACGAAAAATTTATTATTCTGAAGTATAACTGCATTTTGATGCAGATTCAGACTTTGCTATAAACCTGAACAGTGCCAAAATGTAAAGGCAAAATTGTTAAAAAGCTTTACAATTTATGAGACACTAAACACAGTTTGCAGATACTGCTGATTTGGGAACCAGTTCTCACCTCAGGCGTACATTGTTATAAAACTCCAGAAGACAAAATTCACTGTATTTCCTCTATGGTTCACCATAATAGATTTCCGAGATGTTTAGAGATGTTTGCCACACATTTATTATAATTTGATCTTTACAGCTAAAATGTTGCCACCAAAGTCAGGCAGTTAATGAATCAATAAAAACTTTTTAAAACTTTGGTATTAGTCGTATTTATTTAACCCTATAAACACCACAGAACAAATGGTTAAAACACAAGCATRTTTAATATAATAGCAAGATGCTGCTAATTGCAAGAGCAAGATCTATGCTCTTGTTCATGCATTTTATTTCAATAGTTGTTTTTCAGGAGGAAAAACAATGAGAACTATTAAGTAGAAAAAAAAAWTTTACAGATCATCTTCTGTTCCAAAGTATATGTAATCAATTATACTGGTCAGATGTCTGTAAATTTAGTATCTTCTGCTTAGAATTAGAGGATTAGCAGTTTGGGGTCTGAATATGCAGAAGTAAAATTCCTGCTTTCAGTGGAGGATGAACCATCAGCTTTTTTTTTTTTTTTTTGTGGTCATAAGTGATAGCTATCAAATAAATAGGATATTATCAGAAAGAGATGGGTGTATGAGATACTGGAAAACTAAGATTTTTAGAGTAATTTTCTCCCTTGAAAACTTTCAGTCATACAAGAAGTCAGAACTATGAAGCAAAATCCATTTCCCCCCTATAATTCAACAATGAGGCTAAAGCACTGAACTTTTATAATAGTTTGCTATGTAAAATAAGTATTATAGTCCTGAACAGGCTATCTGCACTTCAGCACAGGTAAATTTAGATTAATTATCTAAAGCTTAGCAAAGGGCAAATTTATCAGATGCTGATTGATGACTCCAATAAGAGTTGGTGTAATTATTTTCAAAGCAATAAATCTAGTGGCTTCTAGGCTCCAAACCTTCTCATTACAATCCYGTGCTATTTACTGTGTGACTTGTAACATTCACTTGCCCAGTATTTTCCAGACACAAGTAATCACACARGCTCGAACCTGGAGCCCCTTGCCATCGAGCCTGGGGAGCAAAATGGAGTWGACTTTATTGAGACTTTAGTGAGCATCTTTTAAGTATCTGAAGATCAAAAGACATTCCAGAGTCTAAGAGCAGTCAGGACAAGCTATTCTATGCAAATAAATCAAATCCACACCCAGTAATTTCTGCCTCCATCCCTAGGTTCTTTAAGCTTCAATAATAGGCTCAGAAATCTGAATTGTTATCTCGGGCTGTTTACAGCCCAGGCGGCCATCACAGACGCAGACAGAGTGTCTCCAGGGCTCCTAATGCCTTCCTCTTCTCCACAACAGTTCAGGAGGTGGCTGCTCTCATACTCTGGTACAGGAGAAAGTTAGTTTCATGGGGTTTTTTGTTTGTTTGTTTGTTTGTTTGTTGTTTCCATTTGGCAACCATCTTTCACTACCCTTCCAAGGGAACAGCAGAACATAATTTCTTCCCTTTGTTATTGCATCTCCAGGGAAGGAAGCGTAGAAGTTGTGGCTGCTGCTTCTCATTTATGTAGCCGAGTCTCTTAGTTTTTCCTTCTATATGGCAGTCTTTCTCTTTGCTCTGATYCAACCATCCTCCTTCCCCTTTGTATCTGTAATCCCTCTCTTCCTGCTGAACTAGGATTTAYTACCGACTGTCTTCTCTTATCCTTGCCCCTCCTTTGCTCCATGCACACATCCATCTTTCCCTGGAGTTACTACTTTATTATACTGCKTCATGGCCTCTGCAGCCGAGCAGAGAGTAGAAGCAATGAACAAATGATACAGCAAGAGAAAATTTCCTGCTTCCTGCTTGTTTACAGATTAGCTCCATTTCACAGACCCAGGCCATATCTTCTACAACACCTAAGATTATGGTCAAGGTGTCAAACTTCAAAAATATAGGAAGGTCCTAAAACAAGATGGGGCTGATATCACTTCCTGATAACCATCAAGACTTAGAAAAACTTGCAAGGTAGTAATAATGCCTTAGATCAATGGGAATTTACTACAAATTCTGATTTCCAATATTAGCTGTGTTATAAGAACCAATTTTTTGAAAATTTKACAAAACCCTTCCACTAACCCAAATCCTGGCTTGCAAAATTTACTGAGTTGGCCAAACTCATCCCTAAAGATTAATACTTAAGCAAAGTGAACTGTATCGTATCTAAGGCACAGTAGGACCTCTCTTGTATGAGACTGAGCAGATTTTGAATCTTTCAGTGCATACATATCACTAAAATAAATCTGGCAAGGACATAGTGCAGCAGCACATCATTTCAGAGGCGCAGAACAGGAAGTGGAAGATCTTAGTTCAGATCTTTTTGCTCCCAGGTTCGGATTTCTTTCCAGCTCTCCTGGTGGAAAAGCTGGACAATTGTCTTCCCAAGAGTGAAACAAAGGGATTGCAGAGAAGTTCGAATAAAAGATCAACAGATACAAAATTGGGGCAAAACAAAGTATTTTTTTCTAATTCCTTTTTGGAAAACAATTGAATTGTTTGGCCAAAGTTTTTCCAAGTCAGTCAGCAGGAAGCAGTCACTCCTTTACAGTACAGGGAAATTTCTGCCAAAGAAAGCATGAAGGCTGAATCACAAATGTCAAAAACTGACTTTCATAATGGAAAATACTGAGTACTTAGTATTTTCTTTAACATATCAAAATCCTAAACTGTTAATACATGTCCACTTACCAAAAAAGGTTTCACACACACAAATGAATCAATCAAGAAATTCAATAAGCAGTCCTTTACTTTGATTTATGAATTAAAGATACACAATCACACTGAAACAACAGATTGCTTGAAGGTACATTCAAAAGCGAGGCAATAAGTAACTGCTAAAATGCCCTTAGCGCCGAGCTCTCACTGGTGCCGCGACGAGTCACAGAATCAGTCCTGCAGCTGGGGAAACAGGCCAAGCTTCTACTGTCACAGCTGCCTGGTTGATTAAAAAAAGCCAATCCACAACCCCACTCTTGCCGATAAACATCTCTAATACAGTCAACACTAACAAYAGTTACAATTTTTGCAGCACTATAAAGTTACCTTGTACTGCTTTTGATACTGCATTGGTGTTGAGGAGCCTCAGAACATCTCTCGCTTTAGGAAATGGACCCTATACAGTTTCCTCATGAATATAACTCACCCACTTCTACAATGACTTTCATTGCATGAAAGTGTAGATATAATCCCCCTACGTGATACCAGGCACGTGTCAAGTTGAACGTTAAAATCTCAATTGACGTAACTTCCGTCTGGAGCCACCTTTTTCCATATACGCAGAGGAAATCCATGTCACATGTTCACTCTGTGCATTTACATTTAAGGTAATATTTAATCAGATGCTTAGTCTGGAGAATGAAGACACCCACTGAAGGCAGGGTCATGATTATTATGAAAAGAAAGAGCATCATGCTGGATTGTTTTATTGGAATTTTCAAAACACAAACAGGTTACAGCTTCAATTCTGTAAAATAATACACTCTTTAAACACCTTAAATGGAAATTTGTACTTTATAGCAAGCTTTGCTGTAGGTGATTTAGGATGCAGTTACACAGGAAGTAATATTCCCTTAACCCTGCATTGAACAACACCTTCAGTGTAGCAGTTCTTTTATCTGCTGATGATTTCATGAGAAATAAACTGTCTGCTGAATCGGCATTTTCTACAGCACAACTATTTTGCATTCTTTTTGCCAAGACTGGTTTAAAACAAAGAATGCATTGCTCAGCTCTTGTCTGCCCATCTATCACAGACATAGGTATTACTTCCCAAGCCTGGTCTTTCATTGAATTATACAATGAATAAGGAGATACTATCTATTAAATCTCTTTCATTTTTGTGATCATTATTTTTAATTTTGGAATGCTAAAATTAACATTGTTATTCCTGAATGTAGTTATTGGTTTAACAGTCTCACAGAGAAGTGATTTGTATGATCCTAGATCCAAATATCTATTTCTAGTTTCATTAACAAAATACAAATGATGCTTTGCACAAAATGCTACTCCAAAATTACAATCATGTTAATTACAGCCAACACATTTCCAAAGCTAGTTTATAAATTCAAACAGTATTCTCTTCATTTTTTCAACCTTATTGCTAATAATGTGATAAATAACATAGCAAATAAAGCTAATATTCAATCTTTGTTCTTAACCAAGACAAAACTGTTAACATATTTCTTAGATTTCAAGAGAATTCAATTGCAAAATTTGCTTCAATATTGAATTAGATTCTCTCTTAACAAGAGATTTAAAAGAATCTTGCCAAAAAAGACACAAGGGAACTAATTAAACAAAACATTTATAGATATAAAATTAGCAATCAAAAATTTAAGTCTCTAGTTCGAATAGCAAACTTGCTGTATAACAAAAATTTAGTACAGGCTCAGGTGAAGGCAATTCCAATGAAGTAAGGAGATATGTGTAAGTTAAGAATTTAATCTTCCTTCATCTGCTCACATGGTATGCTTAATCACTTGCCTGTGGACTCTGGAACACTCTTAAAAATATCGTAACAGAAACAATATAAAAGTACCATAACTATGCTGCTGTACCACAAAAGGCATATTTGCATTTAGTCCTGCCTTAAGATAATCTCTTATCTTTGGGTCAATTTTGGGGTTAAACCTAACAAAAAATACACCTTTTTGACTAGCTAGACATAAATGTATTAAAAAGGAAATGCAGCTTAATTTTCTAATCTCACCATTAGTATTAAACCACCCACCTATTTCTAAAGGAGAATTTTCATTTGGACCCACATCAATAATAGCTTTATGGTACCTATATCCTATTGAAATTAATGGGGAACAAAGTGCCTAATCGATTTTATTGGCCTGAGCCTTTCTGTTGACTATAAGGAAGGTAACATTTCTTCATAGAAATGGTGGCTGGCTTTTCAGCCACTTATGCTTCCCAGAATGGGAAACATCATTTATCATTTGCTCCTATACAAAAYATTGTACTCCTCTTGGAAATGTCATTCAATAGTGCATGAGTTATTACACAATGGAATAATATTCTTTGTTGCAACTGATTCCTATTAACAATATTTTCTACTGCCAGAAGTGCCCATAAAAGTCAAGTAATCAACTGAGCATGAAAGAAAATATAAGACCATATGTATTATATTTAGGTTATCCAACTTGCAGCAGAGAAGCTGGTTTTACCCACCTGCTGAAGAGGGAGGTGGTGTCCAAGCTTGGAGATCAGTTGGAAGGGCCTAAGGAAGGTGGTAAGCAGTGAGCTGCCTGGGGTCAATCAATGGAGAAAGACAGCTGCAGGAACACTGGTGGAATTTAGGCTGTATCAGTGCAGCCCCACACGCTTGCGCGTGCTAAAACCACGGGAAGCATCACCCATAAAAGTACATTGAGACTCGACTACTACCCAGATCAACAAAGGAGAAGCAGTGTTTTTGTCAAGTAAATAGCTTATTCATAGGAGCTGCTCCTGGGTGCAAGATGCATTTGTAATTTCTAGTCTTACTGTATGGACCATACACTATTACACTTAGTTTTTAAAGCCAAATCTTTTTATTATTATTATTATTATTTATTTTATTTTAAGTTACCTGCCTCTATAAATATATCTGCCACCCGMTAAACAGGATTGTCTCACTAAAGTTACACCTACATTGTTTGTGACAGGAAAGCTTTGTGAAAGCTTTAAAATACGCCGATGCATTTCAAGCGTGGTAGAGTATGCAAGATGGCTAGGAGTTTCAGAAAGGTGATTTAAAGATTTGCTAAAACCATTCTCCTAATTTAAGACYATCACCACTAGTGCCCCTGTACRTTTCATTGTATTTTATGTACCAGAGCCTGCACATGTGTTCATAGAAWCATAGAAYCAGTAAGGTTGGAAGRGACCTCTGGAGATCATCTAGTCCAACCTCCCYGCTCAGCAGGGKCACCTACAGCATGGTAGACAGGGTTGCATCCAGGCRGGCCTTGAAGATCTSCAGASAAGGAGACTCCAYAACCTCTCTGGGCAACCTGTGCCAGKGCTCCGTCACTCTCACAGAGAAGAAATTCCCCYTCACGGTCAGGCGGAACTTCCTGTGCTTCAATTTCTGCCCATTGCCTCTTCTCCTGTCACACGGGACAACTGAAAAGAGTTTGTCCCCGTCCCCTTGACACCCTCCCTTCAGGTACTTGTACACATTGAGAAGATCCCCTCTCAGGCTTCTCTTCCCCAGGCTGAAGAGGCCCAGCTCTTGCAGCCGTTCCTCGTAGGGCAGGTGCTCCAGCCCTCTGATCATCTTTGTAGCCCTACGCTGGACTCTCTCCAGTAGCTCCATGTCTYTCTTGTCCTGGGGAGCCTAGAGCTGGACACAGTACTCGAGATGAGGCCTCCCCAGGGCTGAGTAGAGGGGCAGGATCACCTCCCTTGACCTGCTGGCAACAGTCTTCCGAAGGCACCCCAGGATACCATTGGCCTTCCTGGCCACAAGCGCACGTTGCTGGCTCATGGTCAACTTGTCATCCACCACCACTCCCAGGTCTTTCTCTGCAGAGCTGCTCTCCAGMAGGTCAGCCCCCAGCTTGTCCTGGTGCCTAGTTTTCCCTAGTTTCGGATGCACCTTACTTTCATTTTGCGAGGAGATTAACCAATACTCAAGTACAAACTTGAAAAAGTGTCTGGGAACCACTGCAAGAAAAAATCTAGGCTTGTGCAACCCTAGTGCAAGCCCAAACAAACTGTTCATTGTAGTTTTGACTGACTAAAGAGGTCTGCTGAGCCCAGCATATCCCTGCCATAACGACATGAGAGGACTCTGAGAACTGCCTCCACGTCACCTGTCAAAGGGCAAATTAGATCTATTAGACAKCTTCAAAATTTGGTATATCTGCCAAATGTCTTAAAGAGTTTCAGCTAAGCCTTAGAAATCTGAGAAGTGACAACACAGTCATGAGRAAGCTGATCAGGGAGCATGCCAGCCTAAGTATGGGCCCTAACCAGGCAACACAGCTTTTAAAATTGGGGTCAGCTCTGGAGCTGACGGTGGTAGGTTAGATAGGTCAAAAAGGAGGAAAAAAAAAAGGAGATTCAAACACCAACAGAGTTTGAACCACAGTCTGGAATACAACACAAATTAAGGGAAGGAAAATCTGATTTTCAGTTGTAATYGTCTCAGGTACAGTAAATAAAAAATGTGATATTTGTCCATGATTTTAAACATCCTCACTTAATTTTATTTAATGGYAGATTAAAAAAATCCCAGTTGTTGTATTATGTAATACTTGCACATAAGAGAATGAATATGACACCTTTATCAAGGCTGCTCAAAAACCTCCCCAATTCACCTAAAAGTTTTTAAGACATAGCTGAAAAATGGGTGTATTGACATCCAGGTGATACTGAGTGAAAGCAAATTTTATTAGGATGAAAATCCTGGGGGAAGAGGTATGGGGGAGGGAGGGAAGAGTAAAACCCCTGATGACAGTCTGAATTGGAATGCTGTCTCAAAAGCTTTTTCACATAAAASCATACTACTGCCTGTATATTTTTTCCCACGACTACACAGCCTGCTTTTATAGCACCAACACAACTCAACCCAGAAGAGCTAAAAATGACTAGCTGTACTAAATAATGTCACGTAACGTGACATGTCAGAGTGAATGCTGGTTAATCATAATATGAATTTGTTCTTAACATTAGTAGTTTGACCGAAGTGAACCCAATAGAGGATAAAAATGCTGGATTTCATTTCAGACCAGAAAATTCTTCACYGGGATATACTACAGTGGCCTACCACTTGCTGCATTAACACTGAACCAACTAGCATGACAGGTTTTTTTTCCCACTGTATTTAGCAAAGAGACAAAGTTCACCCTTGGAGAGAAGCATACAGAGGATCCTCTGCTCAACGATGGAGAAAGCAGGGCCCATGTTCTGCAGTGGGACTCAGCTACACTCAGAATTACATTTTCTCACACTTGAAACTTCAAGTTATGCTGTTCACAACAGCTTTTTCCTCAAATCTCAGCTGCTCTGCCTCCTTCTTCTTCCTTTAATTCTAAGGGGGAAAAAATACATTAGGCTTTTAGAGGCTATATTTAGTCTCCTGTACTTAACTTTGGAATATATTCATTTCACACAAACACAAAACCAAAAAAGTTCTTTATTGTTTTCAGAAATCATCTTCCGAGTCATTATCCTCATTTTTTTGCAGTGGCCGCTTAACACCAATTATTAGGTCAATAGTGAGAAGCTCAGCAATACAATTAAGAACCGAAATTACTAACTGGTATTTACAATACACTGATTCTAAGCCTTTCTGTTTCATAGGCAGTGGCTCATTTTTCCTGAGTGCATCTATGGCTTTGAGATAGAATTTGTTAAAGCTGYTTCCTTCTGCTGTCCTGTATAGGGACCTAGGAATGCTTAGCAAGGCATCTGCAATTATATTAGCTACATCAGCTACTACTGACTCTTGACACTGCTTCGCATAGTGCCGAATATAATAATGTAACAGAATTTCAAAGTTACCWCCTACTGGCAAAACTGATCCTGCTTCTATAATCAAGTTGGGATAATTYTGTCTGTTATTTGTACAACTCTCTCCATGTTTAAGTAGAACTATATCACGACTAATTTTCTCAGTATCTTTATCAACATCTAAGTGTTCAGACACAACTGTATTAGCATTATCTACAGCTAAYGCAGCAGTGCTACTATTTTTTTGATCGTCCACAACTAAATCACTTCTACAGTTCTTGTGGACTACACCTGGATGCTTCCATTTTGGATGCAGATTCTGTACATCTCCTGAAGAGCCATCTCTGACAGTAAGAGCACTTAATTCATTGATGGGTGAAACAGGACTCGAGGACATTTCCAAGCCTGTTTGCACACACGCTGGATTTTCATTTCCCTGTAAGTCAGATTCTACAGTCTGTGTCTCTGCTTCACCCCTACCTGTTTTCAGATGATGTTCAGAACCCTGRTTACTATTACAGGAGATATTTTCTATTAGGAGTTGCTTCTGAGCAGCAGATGAATGCCAACCACAGATATGTGAGATTTCACCCCGGATTTCATCTTCACATTCCTCCTTAAGTTCAACGGTTTTAAATAGCTGCTCTAGCATTTTAAATGCCCCCTGAAAAGCAGCAGCGTGTTGCTCATTAACACCATGGGCTGGCCCACAGAGAATCAGGCAATGAGGCTGAAAGGCACACGTGCTGGCGAAGCCAAGGTGAACGTATCTCTGTGAGCCGAGCAGCAAGGGCTGACAGAACGTTGCCACTGCAATTTCGGTGATTKCTCTCTGCCTGTCATCGCAAGAAGGTGTAAAAGGTGAGATGCCCGTGATTTTGCGGAGAAGGGTGATCTCTTCCGGYGATAAACACTCGACAACAGATATGCCGTACAGCTCCGCAAAATAGATGACTACTTCGTGCTGCTTCACGCTTGACAGCAGCAGCTTCACGTTGTTGCTCTGCAAGYGCCTCATCACGGCTTCCGTCCTGCTCGCGACCCAGCGCTGGCAGGCCTGAAACTGCCCCTGCGCCTCGACGAGCAGCTCCACGCCGGGGGCGGCCGGGCCGGCGTGGAGGGGCTCGGTGACCAGGACGGCTGCCGCCTCCCCGTCCGCCGGGCGGCGCCCCGCGAAGCGCCCGCGCAGCAGCAGCCCGGCCAGGACGCGGGAGCTGGCCAGGGGCAGGCCGGCCACGGCGACGTGCAGCTCGGC
>NW_028186801.1:1608872-1610930 GCF_003343005.1 Rhea americana | reverse complement strand
AGCCGTTACCCGCGGCCGTTACCCGCAGCCGTTACTCGCGGAGCAGAGAAACGGCCGAGCCGGGGCAAAGGCACCGCCACGCGCTCCGGCCTTCACAAACGGCTTCTCCCTCTCGGCCAGACCGGGCGTTTCGAGCTCGGGTCGAACTTCCCAGGCGGCTGAGCGCGCTGAAGACCGGAACATTTACACGAAGATGCACGTGCATCTAAGAAATAGCCCTTTCTTTCAAAAGGCCTCCCAAATTTCTCGGTGATATTACCGTGTTATAGCTACTTCTGAAATGCCACAAAAACTACTGCAGCTTAATCGTGTGAAACATCGCAAGATGCAACAAGTTCTCCCCTCAGGGCTCAGCATCCAGCAGAGGGGAATACTTTCTGTTGGTTTTTTTTTCAGAGCAAAAAGAGAGTCCGACTAAGCAGGAAAGTTAGTTTTCAGAAACAAAAGCCTTCACAAAAGATGGGATGTTACATATGGCACAAGCTTGGCAATCATCCTTACACACCTCAGAACAGCAAGAAACCATCGAGAAGGCACTGTTTACGATACTCGAGGATCTGTTAAATCTGCAGTGATTCGGGGATTCCCTTTCAATACAACAATTAGAGCTTACAGATGTACAACATCCTTGTTACATGCTATTTACACAAACAGTGGTGAAGTAATACCCTTCAAGTAACTATACCAAATATTGCATCTAAATTCTGTTTCATCAACACCAGCCTGGTAAAGTTTCCCAAAGGCACAGGAGGGCAGCAAAAAAAGAAATAAAATAAATGAAACCACCATCACAACATTTGATAGGACAGCCTTGCAAATTATTTTTTTTTCTTTTTTTTTAATAAAAAAAAACAGTTTTAATGGGGAGGAAGACATGCTATACCCTTTTAAGTAATATCTACTATTTTAAAGCAATCAACATGTGAAATGCAAGAAATACCCCATCTACTGCTAAAAGTGATACTTGCTACATTTCACATGACATATTTACTCTTATTATCTTTAGGTCATCTGTACCTAAATGGCAAATTAAAGGCTTAGAGTGCTTTTGAAGGAAAAATTAAACAAACAAACAAACAACAAAACCTACTATGGCAACAAACTCTGAAAATATCTTATTTCCTGTACAAGAAAAAAAACAGCAAAATCAAGTGTAAAAGTAAGTGTTGTTTTGAACACTAAAAACTAGTTAGAGGCCACTGCCCTCAAACATCTGCAAACTGTACAATCGCTTTGTATGACTATGAGCAGAGTTCAATCTCAGGTACATAACAGTCAAGATCAGCTACACATCTTGGTTAAATAGGACGATGGGGATGTGCTAGAGGAAAGGCTTCATAAACAAGACGTGCAACCAGCTGTGCTGTAAAAATCAGGCAAGAAATTCCTGTTCTATTCACATGAGGGAACATTATACAAAACTCAGCAAAATAGCAATTACCTGCCTTTAGATGTGGTTTTTAGTATTTCACTAATCATTCAGTCAAGCAGAAGTCTGCAGCTTTTACTTCAAAAAGTTTCACTGTGTAGGACATATATAAACTACATGGTCTTTTCCTTTCTCTCTTTATTTTTGAAGTTTATCTAAAAATTATATATAGACTGGGTTATTAACTGATCTTGAACAGAAGTGATTAAAACCAACATGGAAGGACAGAAGGACATTTCTATTTACAAGGGAGATATTTTTAATTTTTTTTTAACTATCAGTCATGAGCTTCAGCACTAAAAATATAGCAGAGTACTTTTTCAGGGGATTTAAAGCTATTGCCCTAATTCTTTATCTTTATCTCTCTCATTTCCTCATGTATCCCTCCCATGTACAAGGTGCACTTAAGGACTTGTAACAGATCCTAAAACAGGTAAACAGGTAAAACTTTGACATTTGAATGACATAACAAATGATCTAATTCAGTGATGAGAGCTTTGAATTTAATATTAAATACCCTGATCTCCTTTTCATTATGTCATCTTTTATACTGCTAATAACTTCAGGTTCTGCTGTTAGGGACTTAACTTAGTTTTTTTTTTTTTTTTTTTTTTTTTTTTTTTTTTTTT
>NW_028186801.1:1590433-1608807 GCF_003343005.1 Rhea americana | reverse complement strand
TAAATACAATAAGGGCCCTTCTACATTCACAAATTTTGCCTCATCAGCTATAGACATGATAGAAGACCAATCAAGTTTGGTCATGCCCACTTACACATGACCACTCTGTTTGGTTTAGCTACCACGTTCCAGAAAATGAAAGACCACCAAATTATATTAATACGAAGCTGTAAGAAGTAAAATAAGCTACGGTTGACTACTTCAGCAATAAACTCCTATGTAGCTGAGGCCCAAAGAAAAAATGGAAGTGGAGGTGCAATGAAGATGTCAGCCACAGGAACATATGAGCTGAGCTGACAGTAAGTAAATAGAATTTTCACTAAATACAAGGACAGACTGATGCAGAACTAGACTTAAAAGGGTGACAGTGGCTACTCTCATGCCAACTTTGCAGTCTTCCCATGTTAGCTTAGTTTAAAAGATAGAGAGGYTGCCCAAGTGTAAGCTCAAGTGTCACAGAGGAAGAACCAACACATAGCAAAAAGCCAAATGTGACACCTGAACTGTTTCATTTTTCATCATACATTTGAATTCTGAGAGGATCCTCTGAAAACAAACTTGGCTCCCCTTTATGTCATGCCTCTCATCATCCAACTGCCTCATCTGGGCTACTGAAGGTAGCTTTACTTTACTCCAGCCCCTTTTTACTTCGATACAAATGTGGAAAGGCTTAACTGGTATAAGGTACTCACCAAGCTAGCATTTGCTAGCAATATAGTGCTATTGCTATTAGCACTATTAGCACTATATTATTTTGCTGAAGTTTTGCAAGTTGTATATATGCATGTATTTCTTCAAATAAAAAAAATGCTCAGTTTTAAATTGAAATTTAAGCTTTATAACTAATCTGTAGAAAAATRAATAGGTGCATCAGGGTAGTAAGTTACATGGTATATATTGCAATAAAGAGGAATTTAAAAGAGACTGAAGGTTTCGTTCTCATTTGTTTTGGTATGTATGTGTTTTGTTAGCCATCCTAAAATTCGTGAAGCCTTTACCCTGGGAAACGCATATTTTCATCTGCAGGTGAACTGTTGACTGTTTGGCTGAATTTTGTTCTGCATAGTCTCTCCTTCGTGAGATTCAATTCAAGCTACATACTAAACCTAACTTTGTGTGTTAACATTTTGTTTCAGAAATAGGAAAGAGTCCCTGAAATCAGCAGTCTGTCTTCTGACTGTGTGGTGGCCATACAAAAAAGTAAATTCAAAGCTGCCAGTTTATCAAAACTTACAAACATACTGCAAATCCTTGACATTTGCATCTCAAATGCATGCATGGACCAAGACAGTACCTTCTTGGCTGCTGCATTGTTAAAAACATGTTCTGTATACTAGATGGAGGAATGCTTTTATGAAGAAACTTACGTTTCAAAAGTTATAAAAATAAAACCACCTGCTTATAAGCCCTTACCATAATTCAGAATAAAAACTGTCATACTTCCACAAACAAATCATGGACATTAAATTGCAAAGGTCTCAAAGACTTCAGCTCTTTACTTGCCAGTTTCTAACACTCATGAGCTTTGTAAAATAATGTATTTGACCTTAAACAGTTTACCTCCAACCACCCAACCTTACCTCAACACCCGTTACAAATAAAGTCAGTAAGGGTGCTACTTCAAATGTTACTTTGTTCCAAAGCCAGTAAGTTTAAATGTAACAAACTCTCCTTGTTGATTATTCTACCAAAATAGGAAACATGCCCTACTAACAGGGCCTGACCTCTGAATTCTGAAATCGAGCTATTCCATAATGAAGATTTATCAGTATAGTGCATGACATACAATAAAACACAAGGCTGATGCTGCATGTCTGTGAGACAGAGAAAGAGGCACACACCAGGAACAAGAGTGTACTGGCACTTGCACAATTCTTACTTTAACTGGGGAGATGGGAGTATGACTCTGAACCATGCACTCAGACGTGAAGTTCTGTAAGTTGTTGCTACAGGGCTCTCAAATATTGCATCATTTGAAGTCCAACTTAAAATATGGTCCCCAGTAAGAGTTCGATCATTCCAGTTCAGAAAGGCCCTTGTTCACACTTCCTAGTTGAACAAGATATTAATGACAAGCTGTAGTAGAACCACAAGTAAAACGAAGACACAGTGCTTAAGCTGGAAAAAATGGCTGTCCACAGGTGGTGGATTAGAAGTGACTCGATTTCGTAGAGCCATAATGTCCCTGTAAGATATAAAATAAAATCCTTTAAATAATAATCTAGGCAATTTGGCATTTCCTAACATGTTAGGGCTCTTTGCAAAAGGCAGTTTTTGAGGGAAATAATGAAATATTAAGAAGTAGCAAACATTTCAGAAGAAGCCCAGTTCATTTAATTTTCTTGGTCCTCTAAATACATTAAGACTCCAACAAAACAAAAAGATACATACCACTCTCCAAGGAAAACAGATGTCAGGAACCTAGCATGGTATTTCAAACATTTCATAGATTGTGTTCCAAACATAAATGGTGTCAAGGACACCAAAAGAGAGAAAATATTCTGACAGTCATACTTTCACCTCTCATATTCAATAAATAATAGCCAATATCCCATCTTTAGCTACAGTATAGTCAGACTGAGAGTTGTTCCTTGAAATTTGTGAAAAATTAGCAAAATAAATTAAACTTCATGCTAGCTTATGAACAAGTTATACATAAAAGCATACATTTTTACACTTCAAACTTAAGTGTTAAGTTCAAAGATTAACAAAACTAACTCATACAATCTATGCATATATTTTGTGTGTTTAAATAGCATTTCACATCTGCATATCTAGGTAAAAATACATTAGTTGAAAAAAGCTACTCCAGTTACTAATAAGCGGTTAGTGTAGAGCCTGAGACAACCAATGTTTCCCCATCATTTGGTTGTTTATTTTACACTGTAAAAGTTACAAATGTGACAAACTATTAAAACATAACCAACTATATATATATATATATATATATATATATATATGAAAAAAGAAGAAATCTAATATTTTTCCCACTGGAGGCATGACATGTTGTATGCATACACGAGGTTTGGGTGTTTGAATTCATGATGGCTTTGGCAGCCAGGTTGTTTTGGAGGGGGGATTACAATTTTAAGTTTCACCTTAAAAAATGAACATAGTGTTCAGCTGGGCTAAAAGGGTTTTCTGATGTTCAGAAACTTTTAAATAAAACATTTTTTTCAGTCTCTGCTTGTTCTGTGCTTTTAAAGTGCTCTGCTTTCTGAGCTTCTTCATTTCTACTTCAATGAAATTATCCTTTCCCCTGTCTTAGTCTACATCTACATTAAGGAACTTCAGCATGAAGCAGGACAAATTCCAAAGACCTATAATCAAAATTTGGGCCCAATGCTTCAATAGGACATGAACACAGAAACCCTCTAGTGATTTCTATAAGGCAATGATTTAATTGCCCTGAGCCCTCAAAGAAATTTTACATTAATACACTTTTTTTTAGATATGTCAGTCCGTCTCCATCAGCTAAGTTGTCTAAATGAAGTTTTAAAATGTTTCCATCTTATACTTTTGTCTAGGCATTCTGTCTTGATTACTGGACTTCAGCAACATTTGGTTTGAAATCATTATGACTACTTTATCATCACCTTTCAATTCTCCATTTAATACTATTGTTGAGATGCATGGCTCAAAATCCTTCCATAACATTCTGAAAAAGGTACTGCCATCATTCAAATATAAAAATATATATATTTATACTATATAATATATATATTTAGTATTTCATTCATTCCTGGAAATTTTGTAATGAATTTTCATTCCTTGTATATTTGAATGATGGCAGTACTTTTTTCAGAATGTTATGGAAGGATTTTGAGCCATGCGTCTCAACAGTAGTAATATATATATATATTTAGTATTATATGTGTGTATACACACACACACACACACACACACACACACACACACACACTTTCAGTGATTCAACATCAGAAATCCCCATGCCATTCATTTTAGATAGCCCTACTTCATAACTTGACAACTCTCCAAGGAAAACAGTCAGCTTTTATCACAGAAGCAATCAAGCTTATGAGTGCAGCAGTGTCTTTCTCTGAACTACTCCAGTGCACATCATACACGAAAACAAAAAAGATAACATGTTTAAATAGAAGTCCCTGAAATGATTTACTTGGTTTTCACTTAACCAACTTAAAATCTTCATTAAAAGCTAGAAAATGAATATTCCCAAAACCATAAAGCATGTTATTCACTCTACCTTTTAATATCTTCTTGTGTTTCCTTTATAGATTCAATAGCACTTTGCAGTTCACCAAGGTCTGCCCCTTTTTTCCTTATTCTTGTATTATGCTTCAGAAGTTGGGCTAGAAAGATTCAAAAGCCAGATATAACTGACAGAAATGACTACTTAATTCAAAATTGGACAAAGTTCTAAGAAACTAAAACATTTGCAAAAATGAGAAGAAAGCTTTCTAATCGAGTTTTTACTGAAAGCTAAAGTTTTATTCCAGAGTCAACTATAGTAAAGGACAGCAAGTTAAGCACCTGAAATATTTTAAAATACATGCTGTATCAACTGCCTCAAGCACCTTCAACAACAAAAAATCTGTYTTCTATCAACAAACTTCTCTACAAATTAAAACAATTAAATTAAAACAACCCATCTTTTTTTTTAATAAAGAGTTTACAAATACAATTTATTTTCACACCTATTTAGTACTTGCAGTGGTAAGGCCCTCCTACATTACATATGGATGCTTAAACAGACAGGAAAGTTTTCAATCAAAACCAGGAGCCATCTGCTGCTTTTGTTTTTTTCTAGGACACACTTAATACTGTGATCTAAAGCATTCAATACAAGCATCCTGAGATAGAAGAGTATGAGTGACTACATGTTTCCATCTAATTGTGGAATAAATGTATCATTTCTATATGCAAATGTATCTTTTCCTACCTTCACTTCCAGAGGAATCCTGATTATCAGGCTCAGGGGACGAAAAACCACACTCGCCTTTCTTCTGCTGACCAGTTGGTTTTCGTTTGATTTTTGGAACACTAACCTACAATTGATGCAATTATGAATTATTTCCCAAGAATGAAGAATGTGCTGCTTTGCCACAATTTAACAGTAATAATTACAAGCACAATAACCCATATAAGAAGCTCAAATTAAGATTTTTAATGTAAAAGCAAAAATTTAAAGTTTGTGCATCTTCTCTTAAGGGAAAGGTCATACAAAACTGTTGAGATCAAGTTTGRATGCTTTATATCTCTACCCAGTTAAGAATCCCCTGTAATAAATAAACCATGCAACAGAGCAGTGAGAGACTATGGACTGGGTAAACTACATTTTTGTAGGATAATAATATTTTCCACTCCTCTCAGTGCTTTGATGAACTTCATATACATAATAATACGTCCAAGTCCTTGGACCTTGCTGTAGCAGCTAACAAAATCAGAGCATACCATTGGTGTCCGATGTCGAACTTTTGTTTGGATGGCACCATCTTTTTCAAATTGGATCATATCATTCAAAGGGTCCCAAGGCCTGGTACTAGACAGAGAGTGAATACAATTCTTTAATACCATAGCAATATAAATAACAAATATCCCCACGGAAGGTAGATATGAAGTAAGTGATGCTATCTTTCACATACGGCCCAGTCTTAACACGAAGGGAGAAGAAAGTCAAGGATAAAGTTCGTGTCCAGTTCAACCCCTTACCATGCTGGTAAGAGTGCAAGCCACTGTATTATACCAACAATATCATTATGAAAATATCTAGCCAGATATATATACTCTCCAAACATGGAGAGGTTTTCTACGTAATGTGAAGTCATTCTGGAACTACAGGGAAACTAGAAGCAAAATCTTTCTTTTAAAAGAGCAAGATAAGGCAGTGGATACTGTAAATCACTTCCATAATAATTTAGATACTTCTGAATTTCAGTAGGCCTACAAGGAAGATGTTGCAAAACAGTCACCTCAAATGCTTTCATCTGCAAGCAGCTAACAGTACTCACGACTGGTTTCAAGAGGCAATAATGAGCTGCATGTTCAAGCGGGCTTTTCCAAGTATTGGTCGATAAAAAATGAAAAGTCCAGCAAAAGATTCATAGCTCACTGGAGAAGGACAAACAGCCAAAGGGAAGGGAAATGCTTTGTACCTCATTGAAGTTAAGCATTGGTTAGTAACCAGTTGAGATGCAGAAAATGATTCTAGTATAACAGATTGTTATYTGCTTAAATCTTTATTCTAGCCAAAATAATTACCAAATTGTCTTTCACTTAAAGTGAGAACATACAGTTTCAGGAAGAAAGGTAAAACTTGTCTATAGACACTTTCTACTTCTGGGAAGAGATGAATTTTAAGCCAAAACACTACATCACGAAGATGAGACAGGCATGCAAAGTCCAGTATCCCAATTACCATCTTTTCAGGACAGAAACAGCAAGTCAGCCACATAAAGACCATTCTGATACAACTTTCTTAAGAGTAAATTGAACATTGGCTTTCTCTCATATCTTCTTTTATGTCTTTTAGAATGCTTGCTTTTTTCAGATGTGCAAATACATCTGCATTTATATCTTAGCTTAATCTGACTTGAAGTTAAAGGTTATCTAAGATAACTGGCTAAGAACAGGGCATTCCTGTCCCAAAAGTCTTTCAAATCTACAATCCAGAGCATTCAGACATCTTAAATGCCACAGTTCATCAAACATTTCAGAGAAAGCTTAAGAGAGCGTGCTCACCACATGAACTAAACTGCAAACTGGCATTACGTGCATCAAAGGAGACAAGTGCCTCCAGTGACTGCTGAAAGCACAGACTGCTTTCTACCACATAGTAAGACTTCCGTGGCACGTGCCTGAACTTGTTAAAAGGCCTCAAGGAGACAAGATTTACATTAACAAAATGAGTCCTAGGGCTGCAGAGGATATGGTAGTTGATTTAAAGCGCAGTACTTTTCCTGATGATTTTACACAGTATTGAAAAGTTCAGGATGTCAAGTGGACTGTTCACATCTCTTCTGAAAGAAAGAAGCATAAATTACACCAGAAGGTTCAAACTAAGAGAGGGATCTTCATAGACCATATCACATCTAGTTGGGGAGCTCCCTGATGCAGGATGCTTTGGCCTTTACAACCTTTAGAGAAAATCACAGAAATTCAAGGAAAAGGAATCTATTGAGAGTTTGTAAATACAAAGAATTCTTGTTTGGTTCCAGGAAGCCTCCAAGTTGCAAATTCGCTGCAGATTTGTGGAGTACTCAGGGAAAATATATTCAATTTTTTTTTTACTTTTCCTATACGTTCACTTTGACTACTCTCCCAACATCGTCATTCTTATGTACAAGTGTGAATGATTCACACATTTAGCCATATATTTAGCCATGCAATGTATTTTCAGCATCAATGGCTTTGAAGTGACTGAGCTCTTAAAGGGGTACATCATCCTTGGATATTTTACAATTCCTTAAGTACACAAGAGCACTTGATATTGAAAAAGAATCAGTGGAATCTATGTATTGCTAGCAATCACCAGTAAAGGGCTCAGTTCCAAGCTGACCCTTGCAAGAGTTAGGAGAGCACAGAATGTAGCTCAACAGTCAGGCAGTTATTATTATTAAATTATTTATTTTTAAGCAGGAACTCACATGCCCATGTTTAACCACTGAACTGAGTCATTTGGCCCCAATATTAACTGATGATGTAAACTTACTGCTCTCACAGAGTTACCCTAACAAATTATAGATTACATAGCTYAGTTCAACTAAGCACTGGCTTTTCTGATTTCCAGACACTAAAGTTTCTGATTTCTGGTTGACAGGCTAGACATTCACAAATCCATGGGCCCGGATGGGATGCATCCACGGGTACTGAGGGAGCTGGCGGATGTTGTTGCCAGGCCGCTCTCCATCATCTTTGAAATGTCCTGGAGAACTGGAGATGTGCCTGAGGACTGGAAGAAAGCCAATGTCACTCCAGTCTTCAAAAAGGGCAAGRAGGAGGACCCAGGAAACTATAGGCCAGTCAGCCTCACCTCCATCCCTGGAAAGGTGATGGAACAGCTCATCCTGGATGTCATCTCCAGATATATAGAGGAAAAGAAGGTGATCAGGAGTAGCGAGCATGGATTCAGCAAGGGGAAATCCTGCTTAACCAACCTGATAGCCTTCTAGGATGGCATGACTGGCTGGGTAGATGAGGGGAGAGCAGTGGACATTGTGTACCTTGACTTCAGCAAGGCTTTGGACACTGTCTCCCGAAACATCCTCCTAGGCAAGTTCAGGAAGTGTGGGTTAGAGGAGTGGACAGTGAGGTGGCTTGAGAACTGGCTGAAAGGCAGAGCTCAGAAGGTCATCATCAGTGGCGTGGAGTCTACTTGGAGGCCTGTGGCTAGTGGAGTCCCTCAGGGCTCAGTACTGGGTCCAATCCTGTTCAACTTATTCATCAATGACCTGGATGAGGGGATGGAGTGCCTCCTCAGCAAGTTTGWGGATGATTCCAAGCTGGGAGGAGTGGCTGATACACCAGAGGGCTGTGCTGCCATTCAGAGAGACCTGGACAGGCTGGAGAKYTGGGCAGAGAGGGACCTCATGAGGTTCCACAAGGACAAGTGCAGGGTCCTGCACCTAGGGAAAAATAACCCTAGGCACCAGGACAAGCTGGGKGCTGACCTTCTGCAGAGCAGCTCTGCAGAGAAAGACCTGGGAGTGCTGGTGGATGACAGATTGATCATGAGCCAGCAATGTGCCCTTGTGGCCAAGGAGGCCAATGGTATCCTGGGGTGCATTAGGAAGACTGTTGCCAGCAGGTCAAAGGAGGTGATCCTGCCCCTCTACTCAGCCCTGGTGAGGCCTCATCTCGAGTACTGTGTCCAGTTCTGGGCTCCCCAGTACAAGAGAGACATGGAGCTACTGGAGAGAGTCCAGCGTAGGGCTACAAAGATGATCAGAGGGCTGGAGCATCTGCCCTGTGAGGAATGGCTGCGAGAGCTGGGCCTCTTCAGCCTGGGGAAGAGAAGACTGAGGGGGGATCTTATCAGTGCGTACAAGTACCTGAAGGGAGGGTGTCAAGGGGACGGGGACAAACTCTTTTCAGTTGTCCCAAGTGACAGGAGAAGAGGCAATGGGCAGAAATTGAAGCACAGGAAGTTCCGCCTGACCGTGAGGGGGAATTTCTTCTCTGTGAGACTGCCAGTGCACTAGCACAGGTTTCCCAGAGAGGTTGTGGAGTCTCCTTGTCTGGAGATCTTCAAGGCCCGCCTGGATGCAACCCTGTCTACCATGCTGTAGGTGACCTTGCTGAGCGGGGAGGTTGGACTAGATGATCTCCAGAGGTCCCTTCCAACCTTACTGATTCTATGATTCTATGCCTGTATATACCATATTTTCCAGCCTGGAAAAAAGCTTTGTAGCTGCTGTAGTCTGTCTAATACAGGGGAAAAAAAAGGAGAGAGAGATAGAGAGAGGGAGAGAGAGGGAGAAGGAGCACACTGCATCCTGAAGTGTTGGGCCCAATAAAACCCTAATATATAGCATGAATTCAGAGAGGCTCATAAGCATAAAGACAAAGAGAAAAATGCCCATTGCAATGGTTACATGAAACATGATTCCCTGCAGAAGCAGTCACTATCTTTTCAACACTCCATATTAATATCCTCTCTTTGGCCAATCAAGTTCAGCTAACAAATTGTGAATTTTAATTAAAACACATAACAAGTAGGAATATTAAGTAGCATTTCATTGTTTTACAAGTCTGAACTCAGCCATACATCCAAGTCCTTTTGCTCCTGAAACCATCACAAGAGGTTAAGCAACAGTCACTTTCAAACATTTACCAAGCAGCTGTTACAGACATTCCGGCACTTACTCTGCATATTTGTAGTGCCATTCTCCTGTGACTGAATCCTGATCAAACAGTTTGCACATCCACTCTTCACCTTTAAGTTTCCTCTCTTTGGCATCCTTTCTCTGAGCTTCTTCCAGAACATATTTCTCTTGAGTAGCTTCTGTTTGGTCTTTGTTATTTATTGCTCGAGTCACTTGTTGCCAAAGCCTGACAAGTGAGCAATATAAAGAGTTACAATCTAGTTGACGGAAAAAAATTGTAAACATTTCCCTGATTAGAGGCTAAGTAAACAAATCAACCTCTAAGAGGAATATTACCATAGTGTAATGTATCTTCAATCTACATTTTCATTAAGACTTTCAATTATTATGAAGTTTGTAAATAATGAGTTTGTATTTAACAGTGTTCCTTTCATGTTTTATAGGTCATGATCAGAAAATATAGTGAAACAGGCAGTATCACCTACTAGCTGAAGTTTACAATTTGGAGAAGATAATATGAGTTTGATTTTGTAAAAACAGTTATACATGCTTCTAAAGTGAACTTACTTCTCTGACTCAAAGTCACCTTGCTCTTCAAACTTCACTGTGTATCTAAGTAATCTACGCTGCTTGATATCAGATGTTGGGTTCCAGAAGGTCTCTGAAACATCTGTCTTTTTGTCACTAATGGTAACTTCACTGTCCTGCAACATATATAGTTTAGTTAGCTTAACTGCAATAGTGCCAAAATAACATAAAAGGGAGGCATGAGCAATTTTTGTAACATGAATTTCTTTTCTTTTGGATACATACAGCTAATAATAAAACAAGTTTTTTCAAAGGTTAATTTCTGCATCCTGTTCTAACTTGGAATAGAGAAGCAACGGAACCATTACAATGCCCCCAAGAAACAGTGGTGATGCTATCATTTCACCAGACCTAAATCAAATTTGAATGTTTCTGGTTATGGCTGGTGCCACAACAATTCCTCAAGTGCTAACATTTACATTAAAGGCATTTTACAAGCTGAAAAATAATTTTTCATGAACTACTTAAACACACTCAACTTTGCCACCACTGAGAGTTGCAAGCAACATTCTATCAACTCTATAGTATTCCTGAGACCAAATGTAACATTATAAGCTTCTTGAGCTGACTTCAACAAGATCCTTTTCATGAAAGCGGGACTTACAAATTCTCTAAACTTAGCAATTTGTTCTGTAATAGAGTACTATTTTCATTTGTCTTAACTGTCAGCCAGAATTTATAAAGTACTATCACTCGCTACTTACCCAGTGACCCTCCAAAATAGCCAGAACTTCTTTGCCAAGCTTAATCTTCCCTGATATTTGATTAACACTGTCATTGTTACCCAAAAATGGCTGTAAAACAAGGAGAAATGCTTTCATTTTAATATCAAATTACATTTTAATACATGTCAAGTGTTAAGGAAAAAAGTACAGTTTTGAAATCTGATGCAAACCACCTTAACTGATTTCAATATAATAGCTTCTGCCTATTTAATCTCAGAAATAAAAATAAATACACAGAAAGTTATTCTTTATTTTCTCAAAAGCTTTGCTGGACAAAAGTCTAAGAATTGGCTAAGAATTCTGGAAATAAAATGTCAAATAATACAAGAAACTGTTAGTGACAATATTGTCTTGGAGGAAGCTGTCACTACTATACTAATTTCACCACTTTGTCCAGGGTTCTTTGCTACTAGGGATGAACTCTTGCAGAAGCACCAACAAATATGATTGCTGGGGATTTCTTTCAACCTTTTTGATAATCTGTACATGTATCCTGTAGGCTGATGAGGTAAAACTTCAATTCATACAGCCTCCTAACTTTTAATTTTCACCTGTAAGTTCACCTGAATACATAGTTTTCCCTTCTACATGCTTCTCCTTTACAAATGGTTGTTCAGTTTCAAATCAAATTTTGGCTCAAAGATACCAGAAGTATCTTTTCAGAAGTGCAAGCCATCAGCATGTAGCAAGGAAACCTCTGTTTCGTCTTTGTGAATGGGAAGGTGGCAGTACTACAAATATTAACATTAATTTTACTGCACCTATTTATTAGGTTTTGAACACTCTCTATAGCAGATACAGCTTTCAAAAACAGTACAGGTAACTTAGCCTTGGGCATCAGACTGATCAAAATGCTAGTCAAAACTTTTGCATCATCTTTTCTGAAGGAGTCACAAGCAACTTAAGTTTCATCGTGGATAGAAGAGGGGAACTTGTGTTTGAGCTCCCTTTCAGTGGTTGTCCAGGTGGTTCAAAAAGATCCTGAACATTTTCAGCTTACAAAAAAAAAAAAAAAAAAAAAAAAAAAAAAAAAAAAAAAAAAAAAAAAAAAAAAAAAAAAAATCATGGGGTATAGGTCCTCTTGGCTTATTTTCTATTTTTTTCCAACTCAGCTTTCAAGATATCATTAGCACCTTACAAAATGCATGAGATGCTTATCAGATCACTAAGTACTTTCTTTGTTCTTACAAATTTTCCTAAACACATGCTATTGCCCTGGTAGGAGATAAAATAGACCCTTCTTTTACCCACCACAGCTGATGTTAAGATTCATGCATTTAATAATATTAGCCGTGTAATGGAAGTACCCTTAAAATCAGAGATTAAGGACACAGTTTTAAATTTCAGTTCAGGCTTTGGATCCAGAAGTGTATATTAAACAAACAATACACAACAATATAAGCCCTATTGTTCTAAATTGTTACTTGCTAGATACACAGACGGATATGAGGCAACTGACATGAAAATTCTTCAGTTTGCAGAAAAAAAGACAGAGAACCAACTCCATATTAAAGAAGAAGAAATTAGATCATATCTACAAAGTGACCTGATCATTTATTTTTACACTCATTCTTTTCTGGTGGCCACCCACAGCATTTCCTAACCTTGAGCTTGAATTCAATGGTTGCACTGTAGCCAGTTTTTTCACAAGTGATGTTAACAGTTCCCCCAAGCTCTAAAGTCATTGTGCCATAAAGAATTCCTGGAAACAGAAAAAAAAGTGTGTTAAAATGAACTGTTGTAACTAAACAAGATACAAAATTTTTAACAATTCCAAGAGTAAACACTGTGGTGTCAGAGGAAAAGTAGAGAACAGTTCTATTTATTGTCTCTTCAGATGATCTTTCCTAAATATGAGCATTATCTTTCTGTCAAATAATATAACCCAACCACACACAAACATCCAAGTGAATTACACGTGGGGTGGAAGAATATGCATGCTTTAAAAAAAAGTATCTACACATGCATTCATTTTAAGTGGTAATTTTTGTCAAAGCCATATCAAACAAATAAATAGAGTATCAAAGATACCCATGAAAAACTGAAAGAAAAGGGCCTACCAATATAATGCCAAATTATTTAATTCTGCTAACTCATTTCCATACATTTCAAATAAAGAAAGTGGTATAGTTGCTAACTGGCCAAATTTTGGCAGAAAATATACAGCTAGACATAAATAGGCATAATTTACATTCAAATAATTTATTCAGGGGTAGATGCTAGCCTGACATTCACATTTACAAGAGAAAAAATACTAGAGAAGCTCAACAAAACTGTTCTATAGAAAGAAAGCAATTCAAATTCAGCTAACTACTATCATTATGACAGATAGCTATATACATACATACACACACACACACACTTTTCCCATTTACGTTGAGAAAAAAATCCTTCCGTCTGAGTCAAAACCAGATCATTGCTTTAAAAACARCTGCATTTTTGTCCTGTTAAAATATGTTGAAGTCTAGACAAAGAGAAACAATGTTGCCTACGTTCAGAAAACTCTTTGCAGTTGATAAGCTCAAACCCAAGACAATGTGCTGCTTTGAATAATGAGCTTCTGTTCTCAGAACTTTGCCATCTAGCAAGCGAAAAAAACCCACTACCTTTACAATGAGCATATGGCATAGTCATTACGTAATCTTCTCCCCTATTTAGGAATGTTAGTCGTCCTTCTCCATCTAGTATGGCAGATAGCGAATTCCCTAAAATTTGAAGAGAGAATATTTTAGCATGTAGTTTTCCCCTCTGCAAGACAACAGTAAACATTCTCTAAAAATTGAGCAGTAAAATTAAGAATACTGGTATATTCAAGGCTGCAATCTCTCATTTCCAGTGAAGACATTATAAAAAGCACCATCTCCAATTATAAATCAAAACACTGATTACTCCCAAGACCAGTAATTAAAACTTTTTAAGGAAAGGTGAATACAATGATCAAAACCCCAGTTCCTTTAACAGCCTTCTTTTGTTCACAAAACTCTGCTTGTGGCAYAGGCACACATCTTACACTTCTTCAATAATGGTACATCCAGAAAAACATAATATTGTTTACCATAGAATTTGGACTTGGCCAGAATGCTACCACTAAGGCAAAACCCATCCTTGCGGTTGCTAACGTAGAAGGCAGATATTGGAGGATGGTGAGATACCTGTTGAAAACACACATATTTGAACAAAAATAATGAAACATCACATAAATCTGGAGCTAACAATGACAAAATGTAAAATTCCAAGTTCTAGACATCTTTTAGACAAAGATCAAGCAAACAGTCTTATTGGATTTCCAGAGTTACTCAGAAAACTAATGGCAGACTTTTACTGGAGGAGGAGGGAAGAGAAATGCTGGAAACACCTCTTTGTTTCTCTYGCTTGCTATGTCTCTGCCTGTCGCAGAAGATAGACTAAAAGAGACATTTGTAAAAGAGCAATGCTCATCAGGAAAGCCTTTGGAGTATTTTTCATGTATTTAAATCCCTTTTCTGAAACTACCACATCATTTGTCTACCACAAAAATGCTATTAATGTATTTTTCTCAAAAATATTTTTTTCAGTTATTGTAACTACCTGTTCTGCAATGTAAAACGTCTTGCTATTCGTCCTTGGATGAATCCACATGCAGCGGAAAGTCTCACCAAGTATAGGATTGTAGGGTTTTTTAAGTCCCTGAACAGAAACAGAAACAGAGTCATGCAATGCAGGTAGAGAACTTAAAAAAACACTTTACCAGCCTGACTGAAGATAAGACCGAGGAAAAAAGAAAAGTATTATATATAATTTAGAACATATTGTACTTGAGTTCATCATCTAAATATTATGCACATTTATTCTACTCTTCATACTGTGGGAGCCGCACTAAACTTTTCCAGCCTGCATATAAGGACAAACAGAAATTGAGAATTATTGTCCTTTTATCTGTCAATATTGTTTCCCACTAACATGACTACAAAAAGAATATATAGCACAAAGCTAACTGAAGAAATGGAAATATTACTGTTCCCTCTCACCAGAAATACGCCATCGAAGAGTGGTAAACAAAGAAATATCTCAACTTTATCTCAAAAAAATTAATTCAGTTTCTACTTCAAGAGAAAAATGAAACAGCTGAATATAGTCCATTYTAAGCATGGCTAGTGACCAAAAATGTCTGATTTCCAGTTGTATAAATAACAAAAGCCTAATCTTGCTTTTTAAAAAASTGTAACAACATAATTAGACAACAAAAACATACTCCAACACATCGCAAAGCTCTGAAACTAGACAAAACCACTAACATAACGACAAAATATGCRAAACCTTTGGCTTTTTGTAGAATCCTGACAAATACCACTTCACTACTTTCTTCATACGGTTGTAAGCATTCTCTTCAAGAGCAGCTCTACAAAAAAAAAATAGAATAGATCAAACATGGAAATGAATTACATTATGTACTGTTTCAGTTACAACACCCTGTTAATCCCTATGATACATATTATAACTAGGAACCAATCAAAATGATGATATTGTGACTTGCAGTATTGTAAATCTTTCAGTATGATGTGCCAAAATAAACRTTTTTCGAACAGTTGTGTCAAAATGTAAATCAAATAGAAGATAAGAAACACCACTTTCAAGACTGAGTCTTTTCTGAAAAGGGAATCTCTAACTGTACAAATGACGAAACATAGATTGCCAGAAACCTACTAAAATAACAGCAAGAATTTGTGTAAATGCAAAATAAASTGTACGGTAAGTTAGTGTTTCTTTCAGCTAGTCTGTTGGATAAGTTTTCTCTTATCTACAACATACTCCACAGAGCATGAGGAAGCATGCATAGAATGTATTTGACCTTTTTTTCTTTTTATATAAAATGTCAATATTTAAATGACCGTGCAGATAMAGCAGAACAAAAATTGTTTGAATGATAAAAGAGGAACATGCAAAAAAAAATCCTGCAGATCTCAGAAACTATTATGTTCCAGTATTGGCAAAATCCTTCTTGGAAAACTACTCTCAAGCACCTTCCACGCAAATTTTCCCCAAGGTCAGGTCTTGGAGCCAGTGCTACCAAAATATATTGCATATATAAAGGACAAGATTACTGAAGTAAACCTGAGTTCTCTTAACATTTAGAAAACTCACTTGTCCAAAGAGTAATAAAAATCAAAAACATCTTTGAAGTTATACTAAATATATATATATATATATATATATATATATATACACACATACACACATACATATTTTAAATCTTTGACTTCTGCTTCTCTCTACTTCTAACAGGCCCTGCACTTGTGGTGTAATCCATCTCAGAAGACTGTATTTTGAAAACATTCACTTCCATGTTTAGTTTGACAAACTGAATCCTTCCCTCTCTCCAAAATAGAACTGTATCTTTCCAGACCACACTGCGAAACTTTAGGCCCAGGCAAGCTCTCTCTCTTATTATATATATAAGGAAAGACATAAAAAAAAATGTTTATTTTCAAAAGCCAATCAAACTTAATCACAAGAAAGAAAAGTAGTGGAGGATGTACAGTATTTAGGCCTTTGTATCACTAAATCCTGTTGTAGTTCTTCCATCCACTCTAGTTCTTTGATTTATAAAATATACTGCTTTAGAAAACTGTTCTACTCATGTACAGAACTGAGTTGAACAATATTTCAATTTGCTTCCTTTAAAATACTGGCTTTATTTGAGCGTGTAGCGTGTAAATACATCTTAAACTTGTATTTAGTTACATTTTTTTAAAAAAAATGCTACCTGGTGCTGTTTTACCATTTTAAATATGCATTCTAGAGGGAAAAAAACCACTAATTTTGAGAAAGCTTCTAACCGCTCTCTAAAAGCTGTAACAAAAGTGTCTGCAGCTGAATTGTTATTAAATTACTAATAGGAGACAGCCTCCAAGATGTACCATATGAGCTCTCAGGCGTAACCTAAGGATATTTGATGTTTGATATATTGCTAGAAAACACTCAAATACAAATTAAGCCACAGTCTGGTCAAAGAAGAGCACACAAAGAACAAGCATTTTATCTCACCTGTTAATCAGTTTTAGTTTAAAAACAAAAATAAAGCAAATCAGAGATAGGACTGACTCACTCAGACAAAAAGTCTGCATGGTAGTAATAATCAGATAGCTTGTCCAGGAAGGAACGAGGTTCCAAGATAAACGTAGGCAACACAACCTTGGACAAGTCCATTCCTGGACGGACTTGCTTCAGCAGTGTCCAGATCAGGCTTTTGTTTTCTTCTGATACTACTTCTGTCTGAGCAGCCTCCCCAGCCTAGGATGAATAAAAAACTGCTTACAGAAAGGCGAAACAAAGTAATTTTTTTAAGAGATCAACATATTCTAAGAATGTAAGGAGAACGGAAAGCTGGATACTCCAAAGAGGTGAAGTAACTATGGGAGAAAAACCAAGTTCCTCTGAACACACATATGATATACCTTTAACGCAGGATGCCAGATTTATTATTCAGCATTAAAAATTAGATTTGTTTCATCAGACCTAAAATAYTATAGAAAAATTGGAGACAACATTGTTCCAAAGTCCTCCCTTAGCTTTTTTTTCTAGGTATCAAGTACCTTTTCCTGTGGTCTCATGCGCAGGATTTATAAAGCAAAGGGTCGCTAGCCTATTAACTTTTCCCTACCATGAAAGCTGTCGCATTTATGCTTTTCATCTGCCTTGACCTGTCAATGGTATCAGTTGTTTTCCCTCAAAGAGCTACTTAGAGTTCAGTGAGCAAAAATGGCAGCCCCCAGCATGCCTCCTTTCTGCCCAAGAGACAAGATATTTCTCCTTACAGMTTCTGAAATCAAAAGCAAAGGCTGAAGGAAATCTAGCCTTCTTTCCCAAACCATTCTAAAATGCACAGTCAAGAACTATCTATCAACCTAAACTTTTCTTAAAGAACACGTAAAAACAATACTAGAAAGTAACAAAGCACCAAGCAGTTATGTCCAGTAGGTATTAAAAAACAGAAAATCTCTCATAGCTAGCGTTTGAGAGAGATTTCTGAAAAAGTTCATTTTGGTTTCTGTTACGAAGCTTTTAGGCATCTTAACARAGAATTAAACAAATCTCCCTCATATTTGCCTCATGTAGATGCACAGGACAACCTGCACAAGCGGAATGATAACTTTGGGCATTGTGGTAGAATCTAAAGCAACCAAAAAAGGACAGCAAGCCTTCTACTGAATTCTGCAAACCCCAAGGTTCCTTAACGCCTATCAAGGAAAAATGGAGGCCTCAGCTTGCATTAAAACAT
>NW_028186801.1:1523293-1590392 GCF_003343005.1 Rhea americana | reverse complement strand
AAAAAATGTGAATAAATTAATAAAAAAGCACTTAGAAACAACACCAAAAGGATAGAGACACAGTCAGCTTCTCTTGCAGGTGGTCCTTTCAAAAAAAAAAAAAGAAAAAGAAAAAGAAATGCTTTCAGTTTGAATAACATTCCAAATAATCTTCCCACTAGCAGACAAAAGCACAACAGTGGTATAGTACAGTAGAACATAGGTAGAAAGAATTTTTCCCCAGTATTGCTAAAAATATGAAAGCCAATCCTGCAAGTYTGTTTTCCAAACACGATTTGACCCCTAAAATACCAGCTTGCTCTTTGGAAAGCAGGTCTGCCCACTACATAAACAGCACTTTTACCTCCCCAAGTTCTTCATGACCCTGTTCTAARTAAGTAGTTTCCTTAATATCAATTGGTTCAGGATCAACGTAAGAATCATCCTGTCGCTCTGATGTGTCACTGTCRCTTTCTTCACTTTTCCCCAATCCATCATTATCAGATTCATCATGATCATGATCATTTTCCTTATCAGATTTGTCAGAGTACAGGTCTGGATCTTTAAACTGATGCCTTTCAATTTCACTGTCATTTAACCTACAAAAAATAAAGACAAAATGAATATTCAACTCCACATTTTTGTTTCCAAAACAGGTTCTTAACAAAAATACAAAGCATTAATGTCGCTGAGTATCAACATGGAKCTGGCAGCAATGTCAAACTAGCCTTACTGAAGTAATATAGGATGCACTCTTGGCACTGAAATGTTATACGCACTGTCTAGTTTCCTTATATTTTTRCCTATTAAACTCTCAGATTAGTCTTCCCTATATTTCACCACATACTGGCATGGATGTAGATCAAAAAAGTCTGGAAGTTCACTGTTTGTTGGAGAAGAAGTTATGTTTGGTAACACTTCAAATAACTTATTCATAATATTTGTTTGTGCAACTGCACGAGTAGACAGCTAACCTAAATAACAGGATTCAACTAATTGTTGCAATAGCACAATAGCATAACGGGAAAGAAGCAGAAAGACTTCTGCAGAGTTTGGATAAACAGGATTGCACTAACAGGGTGGGGAAATGGCTCTCTACTTAGGAGAAAAAGATGAAATAATTAAAAAAAAAAGACATTCTTTAATTAAAGTCGTATTTCAAGCAAGTCATTAATTGGCAGGTAGAGAACATTGCCTCTTCKCTCAGATAGTATAAGTAAACATTGATTTTTTTTCAAAGATAAAGGAGTTGCTTCAGGTGAGAGTTAACCTTCTTAAGTTTTTTGACCAAGCCACAGCAGAGCATGCCTCAGTCTTTCTGGGAGGCTCYGCAACTGCTTAACCTTAAGTAGAAAATGTGTAGGGTAGTGTTAATACAGAGCTAAAACCACCCTCTCCTGTCAACCTCATTAAAAYTGAGCCTGAACATTTTTTGTTGCTTAGATAGTTAAATACTGAACACTTAGAATAGGCTACGTGCAAAAAGCTACTTAATTAAAACATTAGTCTTAATTAAGCGCAACAGCTGTAACTAATTGCTGTGATTGTAATATGGGCCAACTGAAGAGTTCTTATCTACCAAACCAGAACATGAAGACATTAAATTACTATTCATGACTACGGATCTTCAGCTGAACTGTACAAAGTAATTTTGTTTTTTCATGAGAAAATGGAAGGAGCAGGAACTTCCACCATGAGAYTGTTTGGTCATGTGGACAGGGCCATGAATTRGATCTGAGGCAACAATTTGCTTTTTCTCAGACTRTTTATGCCAGAAAGAATCATGTTTYTCACAGTGCAAAGCTTTACTCACCTCAAACACAGAAACATACTTTAYCAGCAACACAAACTTCCTGCCCACCCAGAAAAGACAGACAGGCAACCGACTCTTCATATATGTGAGGGATTATTCAAAATACTTTTTTAATGTCAATTGGAAGTATATTGAATTTGTGGAAGATTACTCAGAAAAATCACAAACAGCTCAAGCTTCAGACCTAGTTATTTCAGATAAAGGAGTATACCTGTACTTTCTAAAGCACTTTGCTGCCACAATCAAGGTGTTTGAAAACACCATTTATCATGATTGTTTAATATTATTTTTATGAGAAAGTTCATTATGCTCCCAAAAATCCAGCTGGAAGCATTTATTAAACAGAACAGGCAGTTACTCAAATGTACTTAGACACCGGATGCCACATAATAATTTTTTTTCACTTTCTGATACCAAAAAGGCTGAAGAGATCTAGGTGTAAGAATTCAACTTAGTGCTGTTTTTGAATTGAATGACTTAACATAGTGTCTGAAGTATTATTAATTCATCTGACAATTCAAAGCTAAAACATACTGAAACTGTTTAAATAACTAYATTATTCATACTTCAACCAAAGACCAACAACATATATTCAGATCTACCAACTTTTGTCACACAAACTTCACATTTTCAGGTGAAGCAGACATAAGAGACCAGCTTGAGGACACCAAAAATTAAACATTAACAATTGAACTGAATATTTAAAACTTACAGATATGATATCCCACCTTGAGTTCCTTGGATCAAACTTTCCTCTGTACCCATTTTGCTTTTACAAACAGAGCAAATAAGGCATCTAAAGGGAATTCAGSAGCAAAAGAAACTGTAAACTTAGAAGGAGATTCTCCCTCTGGAAAACTGAAGTTATCACTATGAGGTTTTGCCAAAAGGACAATCAGGTTTAGTAATTATTTTACTTACGGGAAGTTTTCTCCACTGTGTAAGTTGTTAGCACGAAGCAGACCATAGAGAGAGACATGTGTGCTGTCTGCTGAAGAGTTCAAATCATGTTCTTTACCTTCCCTAATCATTGTACGTTTAAGCAGACTTGAACATTTCAAAGCCAATTCCAAAGCATCCATCCAACACCTGCCTAAAGACAGATTTGTTATTAGAGTAAAAATTAAGTATTTGAGCTATACAACTTCAGTTTCCTAATTTCGTAGTCCTTTCTCGATCTGTTTACCATACCATCAAAGGCACACTTCAATGGAAAAGKAGTTGTTCTATGTTTCATGCATGGGATTTTTTTTATAATCTGGTGACAAAAATCTGGTGGTGACAAAAATAACTCATAGCTACCCAGCTCTGCTACAAGATATGTTTCAGGGTAGAACAARCAGGGTAAGCTATGCTCCTGTTACACTATATTGTAGAATTTCTTCCTTTAGGTAAGTATTATGGCTCCATCTAGGCCCTATCTRTTGGATTCCTCCAAAGTTGCCTGCACCATACTCTAGTTTTGAACACTAAGTAACTTCATCACTTAGCAAAATTTGCCAATGTAATACAGTAGCAATGTGAAAAAGGCTCTATAATGGTAACATATAAATATCATTTCAATATAAARCTTTGGATATTGTAATTTTTTGCAAAAAGTCATGTAACTAACAGAAAATAATTTGTTCATTCTTTCCATTCCTTATTTCTTCATTACCCTGTATATAATCAGTTTCCAACTTTGCAAGTCATTAACAATAAATAAAGTTTTTAAATATAATAATGAAAGCAACATAAACTTACGCTTAGAGATTAGTTAGAATAAATAACACCAAAATGCCACTTCTCCTATTCTCTTTCAACTATACTATTTTTTTAAAAAAAAAACACCTCTTGATTTAAAGGCAAATAAAGTGCTACTTTTAAAGTCTGCACAGGTAAGCTTAATTAGCCAACAGAAGGAAAGCAGCTGCTAAAAAAAGTTGCACAACAGTCTTAAATTCTGTTTCCCTTTTATAACTTTTCAAAATGGTTGCACTAACATTGAGCACCACCTCCCCTGTGATGAAGAGTTGTTACAAAGCTGTATTTTGAGGGAATTATTATTGCAAGAGCTCTGAAATGTTACTGCATTTTATCATACATAAATAGCTGCATTAGAATCAAAGTATGTCCACATTAGTGAAGAAAACAGGTTGAGTATTAGATAAAAATTAACATAATGAAATCCAAAAGTTCCTTTCCTCCTCTACCCARCCATAGCAAGGGAACTGTATAGAGCCCAATGAGTTTCTTCAAGTCAATCTTCTGCTTTAAAAAACACGAAAAACTTCTAGTATCAATACAACCAAATGTACTACACTAAGAGAGAGCTTTAATAACTATGGAACTGCAAACACAGAGCTGTAATAGATATAGTAAAAGAACTAAAGCCATCTTTTTTCTAACAAGTTCTCAAAATGTGGAAAAATACTAATATTTATTTACCATCTGATTCTGAAGCAGCTCGGATGATCAAATAACTGCTGGGTAATGGCTGGGTTATAGAACCAACTGCTTCACCTTTTGGACCCTTGAAACACATAGAACAGAAGCAACAGCATTAGATATTCAGTTCAAGCTGACACAGTGCAGGGCTATTTGCCGTCACTCAGCACCATCTCATGAAAACATGAATGGAAAGATGGACAGCCCTCTTTTACTGGATTTCTTCTTCAGGGTCTTCACTCTAAGTAGCTCCCAAATTCAAACCCACTTTGAGGAGAAAGATCTTTGGCATTCAGACTTGCAAATGCTCTGCTGATACCACTTACAGCAGGAAGACAAAAGCATCAAAAAGAACCCCTCAGGGAGTGACCCTCACTTTTAAGGGATTACAGAAYATAGAGAGATTGCAAGGGACAAGCTATTCCTTTTTAGCTCAGTATTTGACCTGAAGGGGTGAGATTAAAAGCAACCAGAACAACAGGCACTTCTATGAGGAGGCTAAAGAGAAATCTACAACAAATGCTGTCAAGTGGAATAGCCTCTTCTTTTCTTTTTTTTTTTTCCTTCTCTCCTCAGAAGCCAGCTCTTCTCCACTCCCCACTCTGGTGGGGATGAGAGCAAAGATTCTTCTAAAGATTCCTAATAGGATGCTATGGTTCATAAAGCACAGCAAGACACAAGGGCAAGACAAACCATGGCAGAGAACAGGAGGCCCTTTTCAGTGATCCACTCCATGCTGCTCTTACATGACAACGCGCTTGGCTTCTCAGCACTGTGCTGTGCTCCAGGACTGCAAGTTTTCTGCCTGCCCTTAGAAGACAGATAAGTCACTCACTCTACTTTTACAGAAAATGGAAGATAACTCCTCCCACCCAAACACTAGGTATCTCTATAGATTCCCCCTTCTTCCTTTCTCTTCAACTTCTCCACTATCCAATAGTCAATTCACAAAATATTTAGGTGCCCAACCTTAGACTTCAATGCAGCTGGTGCCCTCCAAAAAGGTCTATAGAAGGCTCTTAGATGCTTAAGTCCCTCTATAAGGAGTATCAGCAGGACACCATGACACTGTGTTCAATCAAAGACAGAGAGAGAATTTAAAATGCCAAATTTTAATTTTCACAATGAAGCTTTGTGCATTTTGAATTTAAAAACTATTCCGGAAGACCCTTCCATTTTTGCCAAGCATTGTTTTGGAATAGAATACCAAGCAACCACTTTAAGGCTCCTTTGGAAAGTTTACCTACGGAAACTTTAAGACAACTGACAAGCAAAGAGGGCTGTACAAAAAAAAAAAAAAAAAGAAGGAAAGAAAGAAAAAAAGAAAAAAAAACACTTGAAGCTATCACTGAAAGCTGTGTTAAGCCTGCCTAACTGATGAGTTAACACATTTTGGTCTTGGTTGATTTCCCCAGAGAAGCCTAATGAAAAGCTAGTACAAGGCTTAGAAGAGGGAATTTGAAAGCAAGCAGAAGTTTTAGAGCAAAAGCAGGTAAAGGCAGATATTTTAGAAGCAAGCATATGAAACAGCCAAAACATTTCTGAAAGTGGGAAGGGAAAGTAGCAAGGAGTGCTAGTGGCACTTATATACTGATACACACAAGCCAGTGCTGGTGTAAATGATGTTCAGTAACTTCTGAATAATAAGTACAGAGTAACAGCAACCCAGGTGTTAAGAGATTACATACTGTGGCCCTCCTTCAGAACGAGCTGAAAGGTGCACCTAYGAAAAGTGTTGGGTGAAGGGGAAATATGAGCATTAGGCATTAACTATACAAAAGCCACGAGAGACAACACCATGCAGGAGCACTCCTCGTTTCCAGGGCAGATTGCTGACTAGGCACGTGGGGCAATGATCTAGACTGGTGTCACGGGGAGGGAAGGCACCGCACGGCGCAGTGCATCACAGCGCAGCAGGAGAGGTGGCGCAGTGCTGCGCCAAGGCCTCAGCCATCACAAGTCCTCCAACTCTCAGGTTACACAGCATGGACTAAGGGCAGAGCTCCGCCCATGAGACCTGAGTGTAAACGATATAGTAAACTATGCACCAAATAACTGTAATTTGGGAATGGTAAGATTGCTGCTGTGAAAAGGGTATACTCATAGGTGCCTTGACACTGCAATCATTAGAACTGAGCGAATTTGCAGTGAACATTTAAGTAGACTGACTTCTTTTGGAATAACTGCTTGTGGATCTCAATTTCCTGTAACTGATCGGTGTTTCAAAAGCACCAGGCATTTTTTATTTTGATGTCACAAGCTATGAATTCAAAACCAATCATCTGTATATTAATACTCTTCATGAGAGAGACATTAGTTAGTTTCCATTGGTCAGGTGACTTTATTTGAACTGTTTCTGTTCCTGATAAAATGACTGTACAAGTACTCAAATGCAAGGTAACAGCTAAGTTTAAAATTCCACTTCCATAGATTAAAAAAACTGCTAAATTTACTTCTTACAGAATAATCATGCCCATAAAATTCAAATGTCATGAACATTCATAGAAAGTAACAAAAATARATAAGCAGTCACACTTTTAATTAAATGTATTAGCGAAAAAATATTTTCAGTAATTTTTCTAGGTAGCAATCTCAGAAAACTAAAACGGCATCAGGCCTCGGCACGTGAAAAAGAATGAGCAAGATACAGTGCATCAGCAACCCTAAAGCGCATGAGGAACATCAAAGACCACAGCAATAGGCTTACAGGAGCATGTTAAGTGACTGGCCTCAAACTACTGCAGAAGAGAATTCGCAATTGCCAAAAGTGGGAAGCGTGTTCAAGCAAGAAAAYCTCCTACAGTACTTACACCTGTGTAAGTATTTTCTTGCAGTGCCATTTTCCTAGGCTGATGGCAAACAAGGTTCATTTCATCTTAGACTTCAGGCTTGTTATGGTAAATCTACTCTATAAATTAGTCATTCGCTATTATGATTATGAACGTTTGCCTCACAKTAATAAATCTTTAACTAGGAAGTTATAGTTGACTAGGAAGACAAAGCAGAAAGTTTCAAACTTCAAGGCCTTTCATCTAATTAAAACTAGTAATTCTCAACTGCAAATAGCCATACCAAAATGAACAAATGCCACTCCAGCTCTCAGCACATTTAGAATGGACAATATTAACTTGTTCAGGTTCAAATTTTGACCTACCTTAAAAAAGTAAAAATCTGGTGGGCCATGTCCTCTAAATTATAAATATCTAGTTAAAAAAAACAAACAAATCCATTTCTCATTGCAAAGCAATAAAGAAATATAAGACTGATCTGTGATCTTCTGCAGACAGGCCACCACTTGGCAATGTACGTACACATGATCATAAATCATTAAGTCACATCAACACCACATCATGAAGCTTTGTAAAAGAGCATGAGGTTTGTGTTCTGCAAATGTGAGATCACAACCAATCAGTGAAAAATCCTCCTGAGGAATATTAAAATAGAATTATTCTAAAAAGTAACAACAAAAGATTTGATCTATGTGTCGTAAATTTCGATAATACTGATAACGATAATACTTCAGGAAGAAGACCTCAAATAAACATCAGGAATTACACTTTGACTAAACTTCCTGGTCTGAGATAAGGAAGAAGTAAAAACAGTGTAGTGCATTCCACAGATACCACAGCACCACATCTATATCAATAAAAAGATTCACAAGACACAGTCTCCCAACTAGTATTTGTATTAAGACACATGTCACAGAGGACATGCTTATTCTTTATGACAAGTGCATTAATATCGTACAATAATTTCAACTAAAACAAGATGTCATTTCAGGAGGTAAATACATTCACTTTTGCTATGCTTCCAAACACCCTCTCCCTGTGTACACATAAAACAAAGCCTATTAGTTTGTTTATTCAAGTATAAAAAAAAATAGCAAATTTTGAAATAAAGATCCCCATGATAAACTGAAATAATCCTTAACTGTGCAAAACACACTAGGCTTTTCAACAATTATGGGCTAAGAACTACTAACAATGTCATGTATGACATAGTAAGCACCAAAAGTGAAGGAAAATATTTCATCTTTCTAAAATTTCAGCAAAAAAAAAGGAACATAAATAAATAATGATATGTAATATATACTACTATTGAACAAGGTAGTCATTTGAATGGTTTTATTACATCCTTAATAATAGAACTGGAAGCCAAGAAATGCTTATAACCCATCTCAGCTCTCACTTCCTTTCTTAAATGTCCGATCCTACATAATGACTGGAAGATCAGATTGGACTGATCTAAGGTACAATGCTATATACTATACTCTTCTTCTGTTCACACCACTGTCAAGGACTGAACTAATCTCTTTAATGGTATCTCTCCATACACCACACTTAAAGCTATTTAAGCATATAGAGCAGTGCAAGCTATATAGCATAAATCAAATATTTTTTATAATGAGGAAGATTAAATGTTGAAGTTTTACATTCAGAATAGACAAACCACTTAAGCTTTAACAGAATATTCAGTTCAACTTTCCATTAAAGGTTGTTTTCACTCATAGCTGGTAATGCTAATAACATGATCAGTTCTTAATGGACGACCACTAACCTTTACAGCCCATATGGACTGTTCCAAAGGATGAAAGAGTTTGAAACAAAAGCCATCTTTTTTAGAAGGTCTCTCAATCAGTTCACAAGCGTTCAGGAGCACTGTTCCTACCCACTGGCCATTTTTGGGAGTTTTGTAAATAAGCAAGACTCCTGGTTTTAGTACACACCACAGCTTGGTCCAGCTTTTTAAGGTACCACGAATCTAAAAGACAAATAGTTAAAATTAAAACTGAGTGAAGCCAGTAACAAAAACATCTCCTCTAACAAAGAGTAATTAAAATTTAATTTACTTAGTAGCTTTACTCCAAATATATATATATAWAAAAATGTATGTGTGTGTGTGTACACACATACCTACATGCACACACATATCCAGATCTGTATGTATTTGGAGATTTAATCTGAAACYTCCATGAATTTTCCTATTTGGAAAATATTTTATCACTAACATAACATTAACATAGATATTTATATCTTTATATATATCTATATCTTTGAAAGCAGAGTTCCTCTGAAAATAGATCAAAAGTCTGGTGAGAAAAACAGAATAGTTTYAAAATAACAGATCTCTCTCATATATATATATATATTTATGAGAGATATAAAATATTTTTCCCTTGGATAAAATCTCTTATAAACAGCTGTTAACTTCATTCCATACATGATAGGAGAACCTTTCAAATCCCCAAATTTACATATCTGATTAGGCTGCTCACATCAATTCTGTCAGCTCTGGAATTCAATTCTTTCTGCAACTGCAGAACTGAATGCTAATCTATGTCTGAGTAGTATTCTTAGCCAATTTCCTCAATTTTACAAAAAGCTGGAGAAATTTTTCTCAGAGAAACTATCATTCAGAGCTAATAAAATGAGTAATGGATTTTCCTGTAAAATTTGCAAGAGATGTSTTTACAAATGTAAGGAATTAAACAAATAGATTGCCTTACAGATAGTATTTAGTGTCATCAAAAGTAAGAAATTAATTTTTCACCTTTTATGCAAGTRTTAGGGGACAATTAGTTCTTAAGAGAGGAAAGAAAAATAACAAGGAAGAGATACATAAAGAAGTCTSTATTCAAATACCTAACATACCTGAATGACTCACTACTGCAACAGAGCCTAAATTCAAAGTGCGAAACAAAAGGACAAAATAAGAGTCTGAAAGCCAACTCATCTTTGCTATGCAATTGCTATGTATACTACAGAGATGCACGTGACTATGGTGACTGCAGTAAGTAAGAGCTCGGTTTACTCCATTATTCCCCTAGAATTTGAGCAGAAACACTCTGGGATGCAATTAACAGCTCCTGTGCTTGTAGAAAAACATTAATCAGCATCTAAGAGATTGAGCCTTTTCTATTCTGGTGAGAAAGCAGCCAGCAGATGCTAGATCTTCAGCTCAGGTTTCACACTTAAATTCTGACCTTCAGCCAGTCAGCCATAACAATAACTGATGGGTCTGTGATAGTGCTAAGTAATTCTTTCGTAGCTCTCTTCTTCTCCTCTCTGTAATTTTTCTTTTGAACCTGTAATTAATAATAAAAATGTTTATAATGCCACAGACATAAACAAGTAATCACAGCACAAAAGGTCACCTATAAATATGAGTTAAGGAACAACCTTCTAAGTTTAATTTGCAATACAGGTACAGAGAAGTAGCTTTGAAGTACAAYAGAGTGACTTCAATATGTAAAAGACTTTTCAAGACTGGCTACTTTAGATTCTTCTGCAGTTTGTTTTTAAGWCTGAGGATCATGAAAACTCTTATTAGAATCACAGAAAAACTTCCTTTCCTGGTTTAAGTAAAAATCAGAGCCAGATTCAGATTTACAGGTACATTATCTTGTCAGCCATTTTCATTCACCAATTACTTTCCCTCAACAGTAGAAATTCATGGTGGTATAATCTCCCCTCCTTTACTGGCAAAAAATATACATTTCTCCTGCCACATTATSTGTCACACAGTGCAGTTCATTCCTGCTACTACACAGGGACAAAGCCAGTAGAAAAACTGTAGGCACTGCAAGTTGTAACCTTGAGAATTCCTTTTACCATTTCACTGCATGGAGTAGATTATATCCTGAGGTCCTTCTAACCTATATTATCCTATAATTTTCTCTCACTCTAAAGACTACATTACAGAAGCCCATACTCAAGTTAATAGCACAGTAAGATTTGAAAACTGAAGAGCATCAACAACACTCCATCTCAAAATACTTTGATATTCCACAGAGGTCTCATCACTACTTGGCATTAGTTTTCTCACTGGAGAATATGGTAAAACTACGTGAATATGTTTACAGTCTATGTGGAAATACTTTGAAATTGATTCACCTTGAGAGATTCCTTTTTTGTAAGCTTGCTTGAAGATAAAGAGATGTCCTTCTCCGAGCCATTGAAAAGTTTGGATTCAGACTGAAATTCACAAAATGCAGAATAAATAAGAGACAATAATAGATACCAGGATATACTGCTGCTTCAGGCACTTTCAAGAAAAGTGTTTAAAATGCATAGGTAGGTTTACAAACATCCATTCATATTCACTTTTCTTCTGTTTCTTTCACATAAAAAGTAATATGAAACATCTGTTTATGGAGTCTTACCTCATAAAAATTGTAAGTGCAAAAGGAGTTTGATTTTTCCAGAAGCTGAATTATATACAGTAAATATTTAGCACAAACTCTGTTGCTCARGTGTCATATTCTTGACTAGCTAGGCATTATTTTGGCAGATAGAGGATTTCAGGGTTTTAGGAAAACCCTGGTATTTAAACACCAGGGGAGTCCACATGTCTGTCATATTCCTTCATCCCCACCCCCCAGTCCCAATGCCTTCATAACTTGACAATTCTTCCAGACTGATTGCTATAAAGGCACTTACCCCATGACCCATGAAGGAAAATAGTCTCTTCAGTCTAGAATTTAATCTATTCTATAAATTCTCAGAGTACAGCTGACCACTAAAGCTACTTGCTGTGCTCCTTCCTTCCCAGCCTTACGATCTGACTATTTTTCAAGTCATYTTAGAGAAGCTCACAGTGCCACTAGATAGGGGAATGAGACACTCCAGGTTGTTTATAAAACCTAAATCCTCATTCATGATAGGAAAATATGCTGCCTCAGCACCACATGATTTCTTCCACCCTTTCCCCATGTCTTACAAAGTTCAAAGTTTATTCCTTTGCATCTGTTGCCTACTAGTTAAGAAGGAACTGAGGCCAACCAGATTTCTCCTGGGATCCAGAGGACGGACATACAGACAGACAGACAAAAGAAAAAGTCTACCACAGAGTTATCTCCTGACATTCCTACTGCAATTCAGGGAACACTGAGCACAGATCAGCTACACATATGATAAATTACAAAGAGTTTAGATTTGGTTCCCTTAGAGTTCCTTCCTAGGGGAAAAAAGGGGGGAAAAGGGGAAAAGAGGAAAAGGGAAAGAAAGAAAGCACTTTTGAAAAAGCTTCTAAGCTTTGTAAATTCAATGACAYGGAAAACTGCTTCTTAGTCTAGTCAACGTTTCTGAATGGTAATCTGAAATCTCACACTACAACGCAAAGTTTATTCACTGAATTTCTATTGTGGAGTAAAATGATAGTCAAAAACATACAAGTATTGAGAAAACTAATGGCTTAACGTGATAATAAAAGTAGTGCCTTTAAATATCATTTTTGTCCTAACACACAGATCACTCAAACCGAAGAGATAAATATTAAAGAATTACAAACAAAATAGACAACAATATAACCTTGGTCTGACTTTGTCGCCTCAGAATTAACGGTTTACAAGGGTCTATTTAGACAAGGCTATTAATTTGTTATATTTCCCAAAAAGTCAAAATAGTCAAACAAGCTTTTATTTGTTAAGTGCCAAAATTAAGCTAGTTTTATTTCAAGGTGAAGCACTGTTATTTTGAGTTAACACTAAATTAGTTTTTCCTTATTTGTTTCCACTGTCATGCACAAAGCATATTGTCAGAAAAAGAACCAAAAAGATAACTGCAATTAATGGCAAGAAGTAATCCTGCTGTCTCAAAATCATTTCAGCAATTGGTGCTTCTGACTTCCATATATATCTTGGAAGAAGGAAGGAATCCTTATTATTAAAGATATGCTCTTAACACTCTAAATATAATTTTAAGACAAAGATAGAACTTGAAATTTAGTAATTTAATCCCTCTGTTTTGAAGTTAAAGAAATACTGTACTTTAAACGTAGGAACAGAGGAGGGAAAAATGCTTATTGCTATCTCATAGGAAGAAATAATTGAGTTGTTATGCAAGATATAACAGAATAACTTAAGTAAAACATTCATAAATAATATAGTTGCTCACTAACAGAAAGCTAATGCAATCTAAATTCCATAAATAGTTAGGCCTCCAAACACTAAGTATCCCAAGTTACAAAAATTAATTTTCCCAGTATCAGTCTTCAAGCTCACTACTATGACACTATATTCACCTGTAGAATAGAATCTGGAATAGGTTGGAGATTCAGATATTTTTAAGCTAATAACTGTCTCAGTGCTACCTGCACACATGATAAGCAGCAGGGATCCAAATGTAAAGAAGAGAATATTTTAAGAGAACCAACTGCAATTCCCAGTGAGGTAACTTTATACTAGGTTCTGGGCAAGTCTTGTTACTGCTTTTCTCATCTATGTTTAGAAAGAAGAGATGTTACTTAACCTCCATAGCTAGGACAGCCAATTGTCATCTTCTGTTTGTTTTATATTATTTGTGGGGTATAAAGGAACCACTAGGCTTACTAACCTACACACAGTTATTGCAAAAAAAGAAAAATCTACATTAGGATAAGTAGAAATACCTGTCTCCTCTTGGATAACAGAAAAATGCAAGTAAACAAAGTAACAGCAAAGTATACAGAGATTTAAGATTCTGGAGAGAAAGCAATCAAGAAAAATAAGCACAGGGAATAAAAAAAACACATTAGGTAGTAAGAGGTGAATAATTAATAGAGTCTGAAATAAATCCAAGTTAAAACAAACAGTTTTAACTTGACTTCCAAATCAAGAATGATTTCGAGAATTCTGACCAAAATATTACATCGGTCCAGAAGCAAGCTGAACAGTAAAGTACCCTTCCCCGAGCTCCCTGACCAGTGCCACTCTAGGGCGGGGTAAAGCCGCAGGCGCSGCGGCCGCGGTTCCGATCAGACCCGCGACAGCCGCTCCAGGCCCGACTCCTCCGCTGTGAGGTCAGCGGAACCCACCTGCCCTTCCCCAGGGCAACGCCGATGACGTCATTTAAGCAGGGAACCGCTACTGGAAATCTTCAAGTCACTCTGATTTTTTTCAGTATCTATTAAACATTTGTTTTAAATGGAGGAAACAGCAACTCCTCTTTAAGACACTGATATATGAAATATTTTTTTAAAATGTGTGCAGAGACCCCGAGTGCATCCCCTCTTCCTCCGAGCGGCTTCCTCGCCTGTGCCTAAGGGCAGCTCTGATGTGGTGCAGCTGTTTAGTGTTGGATGAAACTGCTATGAGAAGAGCTCTGAGAGAAAGCAGTGAGAAGCAGGCATCTCCCCCACTTCCCGGGGAGCTGTGTTTAAGCTCAGCCCTTTGTCCTAGCCCGAGCTAACGTTACAGACACGTCCGTGTCCGGCCTCATACCTCATTGATCCGGCCCCCAAGGATTTTGGTCGCTGGCTTGACCTCAGCCCTGCTTCATCACCAGGGACTTGCCTGGCAGCCTGGGCTCTTGGCTGAGGCTGGCTGCCACCAGCAGCCCAGCTCTGCTCACCGTGCCCGGCTGCTGTGGGACCGTGCTCCTCCTTGGTAGGCTCACCTTCCCCTAGGGAGCAGCCTGCTCCTGCTGCACCCTGACAATTGGTTTTAAGCATCTGTTATCATGCTCTTCCTTTGTAAAAGCCAAAAAGCCAGTCGGTGCACCAGCAGAAAATACAAACATGCATACTTATATAACTTAAAGCATCTTTAAACTCTATCCTGTAGTGATGCTTCAGGGAGAAAAACATGCAACTTAAACTCCTCAGTTCAGTGATCAAATCATACAGAACTTCCTCCTTTGCAAAATGCAGTTTCTCTTTTTCTCTTAAAGACATTAAAGAAACCTGTTTTATGCAATATTTAATAAAAATAGTTTTACAGAACCCCACATTCTAAATACTTAAAGAATACTAGATAAAAAATTAGTGCATTGACATGCCAGACACTTCTTGCTGATCATTCAGACACTGGAAGAGGAGACCAGGGATCACTATATAACAAGAGCAAAGGTCTTTTTGGTTACTCCATGGTAGTCCATGTTTTCTTCCTTTTTAAAGTTTAACTCTCCCAAGACGTTAGTGCTGTTTCAGGTGACTGCAGCGYCTGTCTCTCAGTTCCAGTATGTACTGTCTCAATTTTCACTGTRTCTCAATAAATAAACTTACTTTCTTCTTAAAAAAAAAAAAAAAATCTCGGAACTCTCAGAATAAAGTGATTATTAATTTGTCAGACTCCTGCCGTTTCCATTTATATAAGACTGCCAGGGAGTATAAACATGCATAACAATTATATGTAGTTTACTGTACTACTGACCACACTTTCGTTTGTGCTCTCATTGCCTCACAGAAATGGACCTTTATACATGACTTCTGAGGTACAAAAGCCCTTTCAATAAACAGAACAAAAGAATACATGCAACTACGCTTTAGATTGCAACTTTGTAAGTGATTAAAGCYTTTCCAGTTACAGTTTATTTAGCATTCTTGTAAGAAGATTTGCTACAGCTTAGTGAACAGAAGCCTCAYCTACATCTTAAAGGATTGTAAATTCTGCTCCATACAAAGAGTTGGTCTAAATCTATCCTTACATTTGGCTAGGCAAAACTGGACACCAACATGACAGCAAGAAGAATCCACGTTTCCTTTTCACTAATCTGGACTGTAGATTTCCATGTGATGTTACTTTGAGAACTGTATTAATAAACTTGCTTTAATCTTTATCTATTGCTAAACCTGAAGAGAAATCAAGATTACCTACAATAAAAGTTAAATACATTTCTATTTAATAAAAAGAAAAGGTATTCAAATCTTTTGTATGCTGACATTTTTAAATCAGTTCAAGGCTGCTTTCCTTACCTTGCTTTTTGATATAGARTGTGCCGGGTCCTCTTTACTTTGTGACACATCGTCCTTCCCTTTGTCAAAACCTTAGAGAGAGAAAAAAAAAAGATGCCGTTGTTACAAACAATTTGCATATGTTACATTTTACATGAGCTAGTCTTTGAAATAAGTTTAGCAACTTGTCTTTAACAAACAAATGCAAGCAAGTCAGATATTTCTTTAATAATGTCCCATATCATTTCAGCATATAGCTTATCACAAAGATTCTACTGAGATTTTTTTAAATTAACATTGATTGAAAARGTAGTTTTCAAATGATGCATACACACACAGGCAAAGTTAATACCCACTCTAGGCCAGAACAGCTATCATATTTGGATGGTGCTGCAACTGATCCAATAACCTGACCAGTCAAAACTGTAGTCTGCAAAATTTTGTCCTTCCCCTTGCCCCCAAACATTCACTTACACATATACAGTGCAGTACCAAACAAAGCCTTGTTCTGTTTATTTCCGTAGCTAGAAATAATCTGTTAAATTCTGGATGTGTGAAAGCATATCTACAATATAGATTCAGGCTACCAGCTAGTTTATTGGAAGAAAATAAGAAAGACTGCTTATAYTAGCCTTGAATTCATACTTCAGCTTGACATTGCATAGGTGTATGTATGAAGCTTTACATTAAAGCAATCCAAATCCCACATTTATTCTATTTGAAAGATTCATAATATAAATTCCACATTTTATCAGGATCCAAAAAGCAAAGTGAAATAACAGCTGTAGCCAGTACGTGTGTGACAACGGAAAGGAGGTCAAACTGCTAACAGTGCTGTTACGCAGCTGCTGCAAGCCACGGAAAAGCACACTATCACCTCAGTGTGTATTAAGGAAAAAGAAACTGCTATACATATGAGACATCTTAGTAAACCATTTTGCCTGAACCAGGTCTGTTCTAGTGTAAATTCTTATAAAGAGGAATAAAACAAATTTCTCAATGAATTTACCTAGGTAAATAAGAGATGCCACCATTCACATGGCTTCCAGATATAAAGCAGACAAATATGAACTCATACACAAGTTTCAGGAATAATCCTGCCAGCCAAAAAGCCTTGCATCACTCCCGAAACCAGAAAGAGTAAGCCTTAGCCCACCAGAGGGCACTACATCAACACAGAACTTGTAAATAGCCACCAGTGCTCTCCTCAGCTTCCTTCTCTAGGCTGAAGGCTTTTGACTTCTCCAGAACTGGAAAAGCTTTATAAACTCTCCGCAGCAGTGTTGGGTAGCTTGTGTTTCTGACGTGGGATGTTTTTGAGAATTGGTATCTTTGCCCTTCCACAACTTACACGCTCAGAAATTTTCAGACAGCACAGACTCATCTATCACAAATACACACCTTTGGAAGTTACACTGAGTTACAGAGGCATTCCTTTGGTTTTTAGATTACACAAGACATTCTGGATTCCCCTTAGTTCTGGTAATCAAGATTTTTAAATTTAATACCTTTTGCAGAGATTGTCTTTGAGTATAAAATTTTTTAAACTGATCTTTAAAAATGAATGATACCTCATTTAAATTTTATACAAAGAAAACTACATGACTTTACAGAAGCCCTTCTGTACACACTTTATTGAACCTTTCCCTTACAACATTCTTCTATCCAACTAGTGATGAGTTTGTTCAGGTACTAGAAACCTATAATGTGGGAGAGTACTTCACCTCAGGGAAGGAACACCTACACAGGCAGAAGATCTGTAATAGTAGTACTGAATCCTGAAAATAAAAAGGCATGTCAAGGTCCAGAGGCTGAAAGTCACAGTTAATGTAACACCAAGTACAAAAGCACATTTTCTACAGCACAGGTAATCAGGTGCTGAACCAACAGCAAAAAAAAAAAAAAAAAAAAAAAAAAAAAAAAAAAAAAAAAAAAGTTGCTTCAAACCTTAAAAGGGCAGAACTGCCTTAGTTCACCGAGAAACTATTAAATTTGATGTTGGTTTTAGGAAGTAATGTTTTTCTTTTCTCTTTACTCCCAACGCCTAAAAGAGAGCCTCAACTAGGAACCAGGTTCCACTGAAAACGTAACGTAGAAATTTTCTAACGACTTTCCGTCTTTTTTATATACATATACGGCGTGTGTGTACACACGTACACGCCTTAGCAACTAGAATCAACAACAGCAAGCTACATCAGGGTTGTACTTCTTAAAGCAGCTATAATTCACAGCTTGCTCCCTAAAGCAGAGCTGCTTTAATGACATTACACATTTTTTCCTAACGAGCCTTAAATCAGTCTCACCAAGCRGCAAGGAAAACAGAACGAGCTGCTCTGTACTCAAAGCATCAGACACAGCGAGCAAAGTTCAGCCATGTCTCCCTGATCTTCACCTTCTTGCTTCCAGTATCTCCAGTTTGAAAGATGCAAAGTCACTGATTGATAAATATGTCACCACACTTACTGCACCCTTCCTTAGTTGTACGAACAACAAAATTAAGTCTCAGAGGTTTTTACAGGTGAATTTGACTACTGAAGACAGTGTTCCAGAGTCAGAAACACTTTGCAATACACCAGTTTATTACAAAAACTACTATCATAATCCAATACCCTACACTACTCATAACTACTCTCTCACTAGAAGGAATAAGCTAACTTCAGAATACAGATGGCAGACTTCTCTCCTTGTGATAAAAAGTAGGTTTAAAACACACACACACACACACACATTTTATACACACACACACACACACATATATATATACATATATATAAAAAAACAGCATTCAGTTGCTGACCTAACCACAACCTCACTCAGTATAACGCCTTTGCCAGCAAGTCTTCGTTAAGATGGAGGTATCCAGTACAGGAAATGGAGCTTAACAACAGCAGTTTGTGACTAATGCCTGCAGGGAAGTTTGTACCGAAACACTACCAAAAGCTATATATGAGCCAAGGTGGGGACAATATACAACTTGCCTTGGAAATACTTGTTCAAGAAAACAGCAAGATCAGAACAATTGTATTCACAGGATCAAAAATAAGAAGTACTGTTTTCTCCCTTCCTGCCATCAGCAGTGAACTGCAAATTTCTCTACGGACTCCTGACAAAGATAATGGTATACCTGATAAAAACGCTGCAACACAGTGCTTTGTGCTATTGCACTTTCTGTAGTTTTGTTAGCCCCAAAGATACTGAAAGTTGCACTTCCTGATATGAAATGCTAACACAAAAAGTAGCTGAGGTCACTGTCTGGAGCACAAACACTATCAAGGTATGAGAGACTAGAGACAGTGTCTAATAAAAAGAATATTCTTCAAGATTCTCAGCGTTTTGTGATTCTCATCAGTGTTTTCAGCTCAATATTTTAATTTTCTTACCATTTTCAATCCTATAATCCAATTGCGAACTACTTAATAGGATAATCTTGGCTCACATTTCAATGCAAAAATTCAAGTGCTGAAATCCTTTTCTGTGACTTCTTTCCTATTACCACTCTTGGATTTGCGCATCATATTCTACCTGAACTCATGAGATCAATCTTCAGCCCTAACAGAGAGAGGAGATGGCAAGCAAGTGCAGTTTAACCCAATCTTCAGAGCTGTAGATCATGCCTCCAGTTTTATTTCAAGCATTTATAGATTTTTAGAAAAAAAAACAAAAAGATAAAAAAAAAAAAAAAACCCACAAGCTTCACTGCTGTAGCCGCTTAAGGGATTCTGGATGTTCTGGATGTCAGGGACTGCGTGCAGGGCAACACTGTGTCCCAGCACACTTTCCCCAGTGCTCGCCTCCTGGTCTTACTCTCACAAGTACCACKCTCGCATGCTCAGGACACTTCAGTTGACTAACAAGGCTACTCTCAAGTCTGCTTTTTGCCATCAAATCAGAGAGCTGACTGAAGGCCTCCCMGGCCTTATGTGCTCTGAAATCTGGTCCAAAACCCAGTGGAGTTTATAATACAACCTCCAAATCCACTGGAACCTCTCCCTCACCATGCTTTTATAGGGAGCACTCAGCAAATCATTCTTAGACTTGCAGACTTAAATTTAAATGGAGACTTGTGAAGAACTCTCAGACAGATAGGAAACGTTTGATGGCTGCATATAACTTGCGCAACCAGAACTTTGCACATGCAGGGTGTCGCTGGAACAAAACCAAAGGCTGCTTCTCCTGAGACCGAGCTGGAACACGTCCTGCCAATACTGAAGAAAGGAATCTGGCCTTCAGGAAAGGATCAATACACGCACATAAYATCAGCGTTCAAGCAGTGGAATCCTTAGTATGAAGCCTGCAGTACAGCAACTTTTCAGATCAGAACTGTTAAGAAGTTAAGCTTTAAGTTAAGAAGTTTCAATTGGGAAGGATAACTTTGTTCTTTAGTTGCATCTGCAGTCTGTCCCTTCAGTCTTCAGAGGAGAAAAAAAAAAATACAGCCCAACAACCAGGCAACATCTACATCTCAAAGGCTGATTTTGCAGCTCTCAGCAAGTATCATCTGTAGTTAGGATATCTTAGTGAGAAAAATACATCAGAAAAAAAAAAAAACATATCGCTTCTCAGTACCAGCAAACCTGTTTTTATCTAAAAGGTAAGAAAGAATTACCATCTATTGGAGGCTTTAAGAAAAGGAACCAGCAAAATCAATGCTGAGTTGTGCTGAAGTGAAAAGACCAAAAAAAGCAAGCCAAGCCGTAACACTACTGACTTTGAAATGAAAGGCAARGAACAAACTGATTTGATTAGTGGTGTGAATGCAGTTTTAAAGACCAAATAATTGAGCTAAAAAACTGTATGCTTCTGCAAGAACTGCAACCACTACACTTAGTAGGAGATAGAAATACCAGTGTTATAAAATAACCACAGCAGGAAAAAGAAAAAAAATCTTCAAGATTTGAACACAGGAGAGAATAGCACTTTCAAAYAATTGTCAAAAGTTTGTGGACAACCAGTTTTAACAATACAATTGTATATTAGCTACTTTGTATTCTTTCATCATTTTGAAACTGCAGTCAACAGAAAGGCAGGCAAAGGCCTTGTAAGTATTTTCTCACAGTAATGTTTTCTTTGTAAACACTATATAAAGTAAATTAATAGTAACCACAGAATTTCCTCACTGTAACTACAGGCAAGCATATTTTAGACAGGCAAAAATAATTCCTTGCTTAGCAGAAACTGAAAGGCCATACCTACCAACACATTCRTATCGTCTAAATTATTCAGATAAATGAAAGACTGCAATCTGTTAGTTATCTGGTTTAACTTCATTTTTTCATTATTTTCCCCTCTATTTGTTCATTTCAGATAAATCATTGCCAACTTACAGACAGTGATCAGCTTTAAGGTACAATCCCATGTAGGAAGAAACCTAACAGGAAAAAMTAATCCATTTTTGTTTCAGTAATTACCAGACCACATGCATTTATTTTAAAGGTAGGGAGGTTTTGTCTTGCTGCCAGCTCCATACTTTCGAGCTTTACTTGAAATCTTTATTTTTTTGTGCAGCTATRATAAAACACAGCATCAGATTCTTGGTGGAAGACTAATCAGTTCCTGAAGCACAGTGAGGGGAAACATTGTATGACAACGTGAGGTTTAACAGAGCCTGGTGTMCCAAGCAACTGCCCCCCCCKCCCCCCGCCTGCAGCAGCAATTGCTGCTCCAGTGATCCTGCAAGCCAGCACACGCCAGTGATGCAGAGAGCTCCCAAATCGCAGTCCGCAGCCCCCGAACACCGTGCACCCCAGCTGTTTTCTATGGACTAAGACTTACAAACTCAGTGACCTAAGCTGGGCATACAATAAAAATTGAAAGCTTGCTTCTCTTTCACTATTCTGGTCCTACGGAAGGATGCAGCAAACCACGCATGCATGCAGGCACAAGACAAACCACACGAGCAGAATATTTCTGGTAAGAAYACACAATTTTTATTATCTTCCTTTTCAGAAAGATGTGACCTTGAAGCGCATTTTCAAGGACCCAAGTTTCCTGAAGTGAACTCCTGAAAGTCCATGCATCAGAAGCGTATATTATGGAGAAATGACATTCTAAAATTCACTTCAATATCCCAGTACTGATTTTCAGGAGACAATAAATGTGACCAAAAGGAGATTCAAGCCTTTTCCCAGTGTTAAATTTCTAATACTACAGAGCTACACTGGGAGTTTAGCAAGGTTATGCTCTTAGCCTTAGCTCATTCCTTTTGTCATTTTATATCAAACCACTGATGACATGCATGCAGATTCTTCAGCAGTCATGGCCAAATTAAAACCTTATGCAAGATCTTACTATTTTAACGCAAGGTCTTGGGGGATGGGGGAGTGGAATGTTTTTAAACCACATCACAGAACTTCAATCATAAAAGTCTAAAATAGAACCACCAAAAAACACTATTCAGTCAGCACCAAATACACAAATCCTTTTTAAACGGGTATTTGCTGTGGTCTAAGCTAAACTATTCACTTGCCTATCTACAACAACTCTTGGCACTACAAACAGCTGATATCTAAATGCAAGTAATATTCTTTCTGATTTCCTGTGCACAGTTTCTACCATCTCAGTAGAGATGCAAATATCTCAATAAATTATTTTCATTCAAGTTGAAGAGCTTGAAGAAGAAACTATACAGTACCTCCTGTACATTAATAAAAACAAGACCAAAACAAACCTGGTAGAGCAGGAGAAAGTTCATTATAGCCTCCAAATGAAGCATTCCGGACAAGTTTTCGGCCATCAGGTCTTGGGGAAAACACAGATGAAATCCCAGCATATGAGGAAAACCTACGTCGCGGTGGCCTCTCTTCCTTCATGAGTTAAGATGTTTGTGTAAGGATTATGTTCGCTCTGAAAGCTGGTTAGCATTAGCTGGCTGGAACAAGAGTGTTGCAGTAACAGCCTTTTACCTCACATTCTGATGAGTAAGATACAAAAGGGGGAAAAAAAAACACACAAATGAAGGGCACACGTGAAAAATGCAATGAAGAGACTGAGGTTGTCAAATCAGCAACAAACCAAGTAAYACTATACTATTTTCAGCAAATCCATTAGAACCCTTAAAGCAGAACGGTTTTGTTCCAGCTTCTCTKTTCCACAAATGCACCACATCTCATTCCTCGGTACAGCTCCACTTGGGGTTCTGTTCACCTCTGCTTTCAGAGCACACAACGTCTTATTTAGGATTTCATGATTCCTTACATAAACTCCCCTTTCCATCAGTCTTTCAAGCTCCCAAACATATACTGCACAAAGAATAACACAGGAGCTAATGTGCCTTCCCTGTTTGATACCTTGCTTACTTAAAAATACAGTACRAGAACCTGAGAATGGAGCCAATGAAACTTTCCTGTTTAGGCACAAATAYAGCTACTTTTCATTAACTGATGACTGAGGCTTCCATATCTTCATTTTTTATGTTTTTATTTAAAAGGTATGGTGATAGCTCTTTCCTCTTTAAGACTCTGCCAAATTAAAGTACACAAACCAGCCTAACCTCTGAAAGAGTTGCACAAAATAAGCTCCACAGAAAGCTGTTTTTTCTGTGTTTTTTTAATTAATGCCTTAAATACTTAATGCAATGAACAAAGCACATAAATGAATCAACTGTTCAATCCAGAACTTTTCAAAAATCCCAGTAAATTATGCTTCAAAGCTAGAAATCACATGATCAAAATTGTTCTGGCTGGTAACTACAAGAACGAAGTCACACAGGCTTCCCCCTACCCTCCCTCCTGTATTACTCTTGTAAGATGAGCCGTTTCTTAGCCCCGACAGCTAGCATGCAAGGCCACCTGCTTCCATATGYGGCATTTCCTTCCTGCCTGGTGCTTCTTTGCTGATTGCATTTTCCCACCACATAATATTTCTAACAAAATAGATTTCAAAACCTACCCTGTTTGCTGGAAAGCATAAAAACAAGGCGCTAAGGATTGTCTTGAAAATACAAGCTTATTAGTGTGCCCCCTCAGCCCGTGCAAGAGGTCTATGTCTTCTTACAAAGTGAAATACATCCCCCAAATCAATTTGATAGTAACATGAATTTGATTAATCCTCAAATAATACTGTTTACTCCAGATGCTTATGTAAACAACTGTACTATTTGTGGCTAAGTAATTTCAGTTCACACTGGCTCAAAGGATAATACAGTAGACTGAAGTGTTCTATAACCTCTGTGAAAGTTAACTGTGCAGTGTGTGTGTGTGCAYATTTCTATGTGTGTGTGTGTATATAGATTATATATCTATATACATAAAAAGAAGACATGTATACAAAATACTGKTTTTTTTCTGATTATGAAGTATTGCAGCTCTTTTCCATGATGCTATGAATCACTAAAATGTCTTCCCACCTCTTTTAACAGGATAATGTCCCAACATAAGCAAAAAAGAGAGGGGGCAGGAAAAAGGTGAGGTGATCGAAATACCCAAATATGAGTCATCAATAGAAAGCATTACATGCAGTACATAATCTTGTTTCTTTTGTACAAGAATTGAAATAGTATGGAGAAGAAATGTCAGAGGTCATAGCATATGATGTGTACAGGCCTATCTCCATTTATCCATTACTTTGTGTCGCACTTCTCCCAGGTGAGGCCATTTTTGTTTGCATGTCTCAGAAGATACAAAAATAGCAGCTGAAAAAATCATGGACTGGGGTGCTGGGGACACGGAGAAGGAGTCTTTTTTTTTTTTTGTTAATATAAATCCAGTACCATGCACTTCTCCAATATAACTTCTTGAGTATAAAACAGCAAAAGCTACAGTGGTCCAATCTTGTTAGCAAGTGCATCTTACTTCTTCTAAATAAAATCAGAAAAAAACTCCAGTGGAAAACTCCCCTGTATACACAAAAATAACCGTATCCCCTCATTACAAACCYATTTTGTCCAATGAATGGCTCTGTTATCTACTATTTCAGAGTTAAGTTTCTGAAGCGGTCAGGAATGCCCTCCTGATACAGCTATCACTGGACATTTCCTGTATCTTGTACTTGCACCAGATCCTCAGGGTCAAACAATCCAAAGACAGACTTCAGCAGCAACTATGCAGACGCTTCTCCTGGGACTGCCTCGAGCCACCACACCATCCACGTCTGCAGCCACTACTAAGAATTATCCTACCAGACTACTAGGTTCTTTCTAGTGAAGGTTTTTCCCATCATTCCTCCCCATGTTCACTCAGTTCCCTTGACACTGTTCACATAACCGAGCTGGAAAGGAGTATGGATTAAAAACCTGTCGTTCCTAATCCATTTAGAAGCAAAATTAAAATCTTCAGCTACATAAAATTAAGAATTCCAATAATAATAATGTTAGTTACACTTCCACTTGCTGAAGCTGTCTCTCAACCAAGGAAGCTGTTATCTGGGTATTTTGACTAAGTGCCTTTTGCTTTAACTTGGCAAGACAGTAGAGTCAGGCTTGTTGGCATGTTAAATGTCTCTTGTCAAAAAATATCTCCGTCACCAATGTAGAGGAGGAAAAAAAAAGATTTTGATCTAAACTTAATTTTTCATCTCTTTCCCCATCACCATTTCACTTAAACCTGCAGTGCCAGAACAGTTAACGACATGGTTTAGCTGCAAAAGTTCATTAGGTCTCCATCTTTTCAACAGCTTGTGATTTATTAATGCCTGCTCACACTTGTACAAATATATGTTTATTTGCTTCATTCCTTCAAAACAGTATATGCTGTTGGAGAGAGAACCAGCACGTAACTAAAATGCTGTTATCGCAAAAGGAATCTSTAACAGTTAATAAAAATCAACAGTTTTCTGTGCGTGATTCTAGGCTGAAGTCTCTTATCTTACAGGTCTTGAGAATCAGTCCACACACAGTGCCAAAGCTTTTAGAAACCCTTTTCCCTCCTTGCAACAAACTTCATTCCTAAAAAGACACGCAGGTACTTTGGGTAGAGTGGGCACATTCTGTCCATCACAACGGCAAGGTGCAAATACTGGATATAAATTCTTTTCTCTTCCTGCCCCCCAATAAATTCAGATATAATGAGCCAATCTTCTGATAAAAGAGAATTAGCATCATTAATTAAATAATTCTAAAGTCCCAGGAAGCCTTCTAATCCTATGATATCAGTTCAAAATGCCTTAATAATTGATGTACTTAGGAAATGAACTAACATACGCAGCTTGGATGTTTACACAGTTGCAACATGTGCGCAAGTAGAACTACAGCCAAACTCAAGTTGCACAGAAGCTGAAAAGTCTATACACAATGGAAAATATCCGCACCCATGTAAATGTGTTTCAGGTGCAGGCCATATTGTGTCTGTTCATGAAAAAAATAGGCCTCTTCATACCTGACGTCAACTACCTAATGAAAGCAGGCATTTGACTAATTACACCACTTAAAGGAGAAAAAAGTCTTCTGGTTTCTSTTTTATATAAAACCTAAGTCAGTAGGAAGAAGAAAGGAAAAAAAAAAGACTCTGAATATTTAGTTCAAATATCTCAGGAAAAAAAAAAAAACCCATTCTCAGTCATTATTTGTTGAACCTCTCTTTAAAGTAGGAAAATGTATCCATTGTGTACATTTTCTACGGGACAAGCTGTACATCACATCAGCTACTCAATCAGGGCTTCTTTAGTAGTAAATACGAGCTGAAAAACAAATTATAATCCAGTGCTTAAGACATTCTTTCAGGATATTGCTAGGGGCAAAACTTAAATCTCAGCACATAAAGCAATGGCTAACACGAGACACATGCAATTCCAATAGTGCACAAACACTTTTGACAAAGGCTGGTTTTAACTTCAAAACATTTTCCAACTGAAAAATATTCACAACTGAAAAGAGCACAAGCTTATCAAAAAAGACCTCTCTGAATTCTATAGGTATTAATTCTGATCATGGAATTTGAACTCAAATCAAATCACACTCTGAACTATCCTACCAAGGAATTTTAAAAAATCTTCTAAAATCTACAAAAAATTCTTAAAGATGTTGAACACAATATTGTATAAACTGATATTGATACTGGTGCATTAACAAATACAACTCACAGTACATCTACCTAAGCAAAGAAAAAAGACCTATTCTCCCCCCCCCCCAATATGTGCAGAAGAGAAACCTAAAACCTTCTTAAACCAAACTCCCTAAAAGCTGGTGTAGGTGAGGAAACAGAAGCTTCTTAGACTCACTCTTAAAGCCTCTGACAATAATTTGCCCTGACATCTGAAAAATGTTATGCTTCCTAACATAATTTCCCCCCAGTCCAACAAATGAAAAGGTCATAAATAATTTCACATTACCTAATGCAGTATATACAATTCTTCCCGGTATGCAGAAAACAGATAAACTACTAGACTATTTTACCTATAAATGGATTTTATCCAGCATCTACATTTTGCACCTGGACTTACYATGAAAGGCTTTTTCTCCCATTTATCAAAAAGTGCTGTTAAAGATATACTTGCCTTTAGACACCAATATTTGATTCATAAAAAAGACATCTGAAAACAGGGCTACATGTTGTGTCGCAGTTTATAGTGACAAGATCCTTTCATCAATATTCTTCTGTTCTCTAGCATTTGCGAGACAAGCACACTTTGGCTGAGGCGTAATTCCATATGCATATCTGAGGACGGTTTATGAATTAATGCCAAGGCGCTCAGTGCCTTGCTGGCAACAGTATTTGGCTGCACCTCACAGCTCACTAACACRGCTGCTCAACTCCTCCCACCCAAAGTAAATAGGCTTGGTCACTACTCAGGTTTCAACAGTTTTGATCTCAACACTGCTTGCAAAATTCTCAAGGTCACAGTTCAGATTCAAGCAGGACAGCTTTGCAGAGAAAGAACTCGCTGGAGAAGTTTCACAGTAATCAGCCACCCCATGCTTTCTAAACCCAGCACTGCGCTTCCACAAAGCTATGACTGAAACAAAGTAGTACATGTAATTTACTCAAGCCACAAATGCTGGGTGGAGTAGCATTTCAGAAATGGCTAGTTTTAATGAACACACACTGCATACTTGTATTAGAATGTGCAAGAGTATGTATGAGAAAAAGAAAGGAGGACATCAAGATATAATTTCAGAAAACCAACGATGCACCTCAGGACTTAAGGCACTCACTAGAAACTGAGTTTGGCAACACAAGCTGAAAAAATAAACTATTTAGGGATCAAACTCCTTCCTTGTTTACTGTGAAAAGAACCTTACATTCTACTTCAGAAAAGCCTCAGGAAAGCTGTTACCCCTAATGTTGCATGATTTTACAGAACCAGGGCTTCGCCTCCRTGAAACACGCTCCATCACAGAACAGAGGGACAACCCAAGTCAGTCATGTCAGTTCCCTAAAACCGCGTACAACAGCACAACAGCTATTTAGTCCAAAATTACCTGAAAAAAACTAATCCACATGGTTTCTATATACTGCAGATCACATAATACTTCCTCAGCATCTTATAACAACATGATTATCCATAATAAAAGACAAATTAAGACAAATTAAAACATAACCCAAGAATATAGTCCGAGAGACCACGATCCTCAAGTATTAGGGCTTGCAAGATTTTTTAGACAGAATTCGCATGTGACAGTAAAAAGCCCAAAGGGTTAACATTTCTCTGAGCTCGTCAAAGAGCTTCAACAAGCTCTCCGGTAGTTTTCTCTGTAGTGCTGAGACAGGGAGAGAGTTTATGGAAAGACACACTGAAGTCAACAAGAACAACATGCTTAGTAAAAAGTTGCTTTTACTGTGTCAGGACAGTCAGTTATTTAGTCATTCTTCAGTTACTCTACTGGAAGGACAGACACAGTGAAGGGAAATAGGAGTGTGTACAAAGGACTTTTATAAAGATGACCTTCGTATTAATTGCACAATTAAGTCCGTCTGGATACACAGATTGAAGTCAGATGAAACCAAGGAGAAAACCAAAATCAATAGCAGAGATTAGATATAGCTAAATTCCCAGGAAACAACTTGAATTGGAACCAGTTCAGTTGGCAAGATTTTACTATCCCCAAGCCAAAACATCATTATCAAAAAGAAATATCTACATTTTCAAAATGGTAGTCAAAATGAAAATGGAAGTTGAGGTTTAAGCAGAGATGAATGCACAGTACAGTGAATGTGCAGTGAATGACAGTACAGTCATAATCTCCCCTATGTGCAATAAATGTGTCATTTTGTAACTATAGGCATGGAGGACATCTTTCTCCAGCTCTAGCACAGGATCTCTCCAGTGCAGCTTCACTCCTGTGCAGACCTGTGAGTGGACGCTCAACCTCTTTGACAGAAACATGGCCAAAAGTACCAAACTAAAGCRCCCATCTCAGAACAAGCAGCTAATACTTTAAGGTGGCTTCAGGTTTGCTGATACGGGGCCACATCTTTCCTTTCTCTGTGCCACAATAACTCCTCTTTTCCCATTTCTCCAGTTCCTTTTATTTGGCCTGAGGGCTGGGTAAGAGGCTATGTGCTGCGTGTCCAGAGCTTCCTGTGTCAGGAATCCCACACGCTTCCTACCGCCTAGTCAAACAAAAAGCGCTGCCTCTGCTACCAACTGCAACAGAAGCTGCAAGTCGTACACATCCACAAKAATCCACTGTCTGCTAACTGAAGGGAGACAAGGTAAACTTTTATACTTTCTTAGTCATTATGGCTTCAAAGGTAGCTCATCCCTCTAGGAACTAGCAAGTACTCTTCAGGATATAATCTTTGAAAACATCCCCTTTTCTCTCTCCGCCTCCTCTCACACAGAAATAGTTACATTTGTATTTTCTCTCTAAATTCAGCATTCTAACCACTATAGTCCTAGCACACCTTTTATATGTTTACTCCAGAGCAAACTGCCTTCAGCGTAAGCTCAAAGCCAAAAACGTGCTTATTTTTCCTCCTAAAGCTTCCTTTCAGTGCACCATGGATATTACCACTATTGTTAACAGATCTGTAATTCTGCTTCCACTGTCAATCCATCTCCCTTCTTAATTCCCTGCACCTAAGCCACTTCTTATATATGATCTTTAAGATCTATCTGCTTCTCAGTAATGTATAAAATGCATGTATACCAATGCACGCAGCATGGGGAACAAACAGGAGGAGCTGGAGATCTGTGTGCGATCACAGGGCCATGATCTCATTGCAATCACGGAGACATGGTGGGATAGCTCACRKGACTGGAATGCTGCCATGCATGGCTATGTGCTTTTTAGGAAASACAGGCCAGGGAGGCGAGGTGGTGGAGTTGCTCTTTATGTGAGAGAGCAACTGGAATACATCGAGCTCTGCCTGGGGGTGGAGGAGGACRAGGAGGCAGGTGAGAGCTTATGGGTAAAGATCAAAGGGCAGGCCAGCAAGCAGGACACTGTTGTGGGTGTCTACTACAGGCCACCTGACCAGGAAGAGAAAGTTGATGAGGCCTTCTATAGACAGCTGGAGGTAGCCTCACAATCACAGGCCCTGGTTCTCATGGGGGACTTCAACCACCCTGACATCTGCTGGAGGGACTACACAGCAAGGCACAAACAGCCCAGGAGGCTCCTGCAATGCATTCATGACAACTTCTTGTCACAAATGGTGCAGGAACCTACAAGGAAGGGTGTCCTGCTGGASCTTATCCTTACCAACAGAGAGGGACTGGTCAGAGATGTGAAGGTTGGGGGCAGCCTTGGCTGCAGTGAGCACGAGATGGTGGAGTTCAGGATCCTGCAGGAAAAAAGTAAGGCAACAAGCAGGATTGCAACCYTGGACTTCAGGAGAGCRGACTTGGGGCTCTTCAGAGACCTAATTGGTGGAGTCTCATGGGTTAAGGCCCTAGAAGGAAGAGGGGTCCAGGAGAGCTGGCTAGTATTCAAACATCACTTCCTCCAAGCTCAAGAGCGGTGCATCCCCATGAGTAAGAAGTGCAGCAAAAGGGGCGGGAGACCTGCATGGGTGAGCAAGGAGCTCTTGGCCAAATTCAGACAGAAGAAGAAAGTACATAGAATGTGGAAGAGGGGATGGGCTACTTGGGGGAATTACAGGAATGCAGTCAGAGTACGTAGAGATGCGGTGAGCAAGGCTAAGGCCCAGTTGGAATTGAGTCTGGCAAGGGATGTCAAGGACAACAGGAAGGGCTTCTTCAAATACATCTGCAGCAAGAGGAGGACTCGGGAAAATGTGGGCCTGCTACTGAATGGGGTGGGGGCCCTGGTGACAAGGGATACAGAGAAGGCAGAATTACTGAATGCCGCCTTTGCTTCAGTCTTCACTGCTAAGGGCAGCCYYSAKGARTCCWGCAGCCTGGACATGAGGGAGAAAGTCCAGAGATGGGAAGCCTTTCCTTTGGTTGAGGAGGATAGGATTAGAGACCTKGTGGGCAGGCTAGACATCCACAAATCCATGAGCCCGGATGGGATGCACCACGGGTACTGAGGGAGCTGGTGGATGTTGTTGCCAGGCTGCTCTCCATCATCTTTGAAAGGTCCTGGAGAACTGGAGAGGTGCCTGAGGACTGGAAGAAAGCCAATGTCACTCCAGTCTTCAAGAAGGGCAAGGAGGAGGACCCAGGAAACTACAGGCCGGTCAGCCTCACCTCCATCCCTGGAAAGGTGATGGAACAGCTCATTCTGGATGTCATCTCCAGGCATATGGAGGAAGAGAAGGCRATCAGGAGTAGCSAGCATGGATTCRSCAAGGGGAAATCCTGCTTAACCAACCTGATAGCCTTCTAGGATGGCATGACTGGCTGGGTAGATGAGGGCAGAGCAGTGGACATTGTGTACCTTGACTTCAGCAAGGCTTTTGACACTGTCTCCCAGAACATCCTCTTAGGCAAGCTCAGGAAGTGTGGGTTAGAGGAGTGGAAAGTGAGGTGGATTGAGAACTGGCTGAAAGGCAGAGCTCAGAGGGTTGTCATCAGTGGCGTGGAGTCTACTTGGAGGCCTGTGGCTAGTGGAGTCCCTCAGGGTTCAGTACTGGGTCCAATCCTGTTCAACTTATTCATCAATGACCTGGATGAGGGGACTGAGTGCCTCCTCAGCAAGTTTGCAGATGATTCCAAGCTGGGAGGAGTGGCTGATACACYRGAGGGCTGTGCTGCCATTCAGAGAGACCTGGACAGGCTGGAGATCTGGGCRGAGGGGAACTTCATGAGGTTCCACAAGGACAAGTGCAGGGTCCTGCACCTAGGGAAAAATAACCCTAGGCACCAGTACAGGCTGGGGGCTGACCTTCTGCAGAGCAGCTCTGCAGAGAAAGAGCTGGGAGTGGTGGTGGATGACAGATTGACCATGAGCCAGCAATGTGCCCTTGTGGCCAAGAAGGCCAATGGTATCCTGGGGTGCMTTSGGAAGACTGTTGCTAGCAYGTCGAGGCAGGTGATCCTGCCCCTCTACTCAGCCCTGCTGAAGCCTCATCTCGAGAACTGTGTCCACTTCTGGGCTCCCCAGGACAAGAAAGACATGGAGCTACTGGAGAGAGTCCAGCGTGGGGCTACAAAGATGATCGGAGGGCTGGAGCATCTGCCCCCGAGGAAAGGCTGTGAGAGCTGGGCCTCTTCAGCCTGGGGAAGAGAAGACTGAGGGGGGGTCTTATCAATGTGTACAAGTACCTGAAGGGAGGGTGTCAAGGGGACGGGGACAAACTCTTTTCAGTTGTCCCAAGTGACAGGAGAAGAGGCAATGGGCAGAAACTGAAGCACAGGAAGTTCCGCCTGACCGTGAAGGGGAATTTCTTCACTGGGAGAGTGACGGAGCACTGGCACAGGTTGCCCRGAGAGGTTGTGGAGTCTCCTTGTCTTGAGATCTTCAAGGCCCRCCTGGATGCAACCCTGTCTAACACGCTCTAGGTGCCCCTGCTGAGCAGGGAGGTTGGACTAGATGATCTCCAGAGGTCCCTTCCAACCTTACTGATTCTATGATTCCACGTAACAAATAGAGAGGAGGGGCAGGTCCTCTTTCTCATCTAAAGCTCCTTTGGGGCACACATTTCTACTCCTTACCCTCATTTGACTGAATTTACCTCATTTGACTGAATATAACACAGCAAGCCAGTTTAACATAGCAAAACAGCCAAAACCCTAAAACACAGCATAAAGTTATCTCCTCCTCCCTCTTAATTGGCAAACTGAACCAATTTATTTGCAAGCATGCCCCAAGGCAAATGTAAGAGGGAGCTGAASGTATGAAAGCAATGAAGAGGAGGAAAAAGACAAAAATAACCTCAAAAGTGCCAAGTTGTTAATTCAGCTCAAAGATAGTGTTACACTATGGTCAAGTATCTTCACCTTAACCTCTATCATCCTAATAAGCTTTTCCTAGATCCTAGGTACTTTTCCAATCTATCTKCATCTCTGCATTCAGAGAGGTGATGGGATCAAGCTGACGAGCCAGGAAGCTTGTCTGCACAGATAACGAAATACAGAAACTAGAGCTCCAAAAGCTTAATGTTTCGTCTGCTGAACTGCCAGTTTTAATATGTCAGTTATAATCTTTTTGAAACAAGCACTATTGCTATTTATTCCTGTTTAAGTCTAGATGATATTCTTATGAATCTTCTGTATAATTTAAATTCTCATTCAAATCCACAGAAATCTAAAATGGCAAAATCTTCCCATAATGACTATGTTGGGAATTTTGTATTCTTCTTCAGATGGAATTTCATCCTCTCCCTCTTTAAAAATAAGCCAAGAGACCATCTCCTGAGCAAATAACAAAATATGAAAGTTACTAGCAAATTATAAACTAGAAAAAAATTATCACATATTTTATAACAAAATAAAACAGCCTAGACCTTTTCTAATAACCTATTACGGAATTTAAGTATTTTAAGTAACCACTACTTCTATAATAATCCATGTTATCAAACAGCAATAAAGTAGTATGCTGATGCAAGCCTGAGTTAACAAGATTTACAAGAATCCAATTTACCAAGGATAATTTGTATAACAACATAAACAGCTTACAGTAACACAGAGTTTGGCACAGACCTTTTAAAATGCTGACCACTTTAAAACACCTTTTAAAATGTTAGACTCAATATTTTCTATGTTTACTAGACTCAATATTTTCTATGTTCATCTTTAACTATAATAAAATAGTTTCAGTTCCTTTTTTGTTGCACTTATGGTAGGTTACAAAGACCTCACAAATCAGCCTGATCAAAAGTTTAGTAGTGTGCCTACCAAAATTTAGTAACATTTTCAATTAAAGAACATAAACACAAAAAATGAGCTAGACTGACTAATAAATTCAACAATGTGAAATTAAACACTGCTACAACTGAAGGTTGTTTTAGCAGTCCTAAAATCTAGGTATGCTACACTTTTACAAAAATTTTGTCTTGGCAAGTCAGGAAGACCATGCTAATTTACATAGATCTTAAAACCACGACATCCCACAAAAAGAACCAAAGCTTTACAGCAAAAGCTAGCTCCTAAACCCAACTTTATCCAAAAGATCATTTAGGTTTTTTTTTTGTAGCTCTAATACCAAAACTATCAATTCTAATCAAAATATTTAGTAAAAAAGCAGAAGTTAGAGACAGGACTCTGATTTGACACATTATGAAGGCACAACTAAAAACAACTCAAAAGCAAAAATTAATGACTATGTGAAAAAAAAAGATTCCTCGAGAAAGCTTGACCATCTTGAACATTGTCAAATCTTACTCATTGTCCAAAYGTGCTGTTGAATGAAAAAATCTAGAAACTGCACTCTTCAATATATACAATGAAAACTGAGGAAAACTGGTAAATGTTTTCAAGATCAGCTCAATGTGGAGCTACCTTGGGCCCCTTTAACAGAGTTATCATGCTGAGAAGCTCCATAACCAGAATGCTCTCCTTTGTGAAGTGGAGCTTAGAGCCTCCATGAAAATTTGTATTGCTGGCTGTCTGCAAATGTTGGTACCACAGAGAATATAAAAGATTGTGTGGTTAAATCAACTTTGTGCCTATAAATCCCTTCTTGCATCCTGTGGATGCAAAAGGCTAGGGGTTATGTTTGTTTTGATATCTCTTAAACCTCATCACATCTGAGTGTCTCAGTGTTTGCACCTGGCACTTGGATGACACCTGGATTTTGCCATTCTCCAACTTAAAGCCACTGACATTTGCAGCCCCGATACACTTGTTTCATTGTATAATAGATGTTATGGTCAGCACTGGCTTATTCTGACAGAGCAGTTAACTACTAGATAGTAAAGCCAGAAATGCACTAAATCCGCAATAATAAAAATTACAAATCCATCTCAGAACTAATGTTTTATACTGCTGAGTTAACCTTTTAACGCTAACTCTGAAGTTTCAATGTAAACTGGTGAGATCATGCAAGCATAGCAATCCCCACCACCAGTTTTTCTAACGCATTTCTGTCAAATAACCTAGCTGAAGGTTTCCATGGAAGAGAGTCTCAAAATGTTCTCTATACTTTTAAAGGCCAGTCCTGCCACCTGGAAGATAAAATAAGTCTTCAGCCTCAAAATAAAGCAGGGCATACTCTCAAGGACCTTGAAAATACTACGCAAACTAAGACGATGCAATTTCTTTGTGCTAAGCTTGTGCAAAATAATGATAAAAATATACTTTTGCTGAACAATCACTATACAACGCTGTCAAATTAAGCCATATTAAAACAGATACGCCTTAGATTCCAAAAAAAGACAGCTGTCTTTAACTTAGGTAACACACTCAATTCAATTCTAAAGTAATGCATGCAAAAGTCATAGCTAAAAGCAAGGAATCTTTACAGAGAAAGTTACAGTATCTTATCCTTCACTCCTTCCAAAGGGATGAATACTTMATCTTTTGAATACTGCTAAGTCAAAACTGACTACTTGTAACATTTTCTTAAATTAAGAGAAAATCCTTGGAGGYAGAGCACTTCATTTATCCACACTTCTACATGCACGCATTTTTACAGTAGAACTGCTTCAGTTTCCTACTACATGTAGAATAAACCATATCATGTACACAAATTTTGATTATATAGAACACCAGCTTAATTATACTTCAAATATAAACCTTGCAAAAACAAAACAAAACAAAAGAAAAAACAGGTTCCTAGGTTAAGCTAGCTGTTCACTATGAATGACAGCAATGAGGAAGATAGAAGTCATCTGTTTTAAACTAACAAGCCAAGCACAGGCAAATAGAAGCTTTTAGAAATCCAGAGCTACATTTCACAAAAACTAAAACTCAATAGTCATACGCAGAAACACTTAAAATAATTTAGTACATCTCACTTACAACATCACACTTGTTACACAGTTCACCCTTCCTTCCAAGCAGGGAGCCAAGAGCACAAAGTGATTTTTAAAATGCTTACCTCCACTCCCACACATTAAGACTCAAGTTCTCATTTAYTCTTAATCACATTTGCCATATTAGGCATTAGAATTTTTCTTACTGCACAAGCAGAAGGCACGAACCAAGATGCTCCAGTAAAGACTGTTTCCTGTAACATCCTACTAGATAAGCTCAGGAAGTGTGGGTTAGATGAGTGGACAGTGAGGTGGATTGAGAACTGGCTGAAAGGCAGAGCTCAGAGGGTCGTCATCAGTGGCGTGGAGTCTACTTGGAGCCTGTGGCTAGTGGAGTCCCTCAGGGCTYAGTACTGGGTCCAATCCTGTTCAACTTATTCATCAATGACCTGGATGAGGGGACTGAGTGCCTCCTCAGCAAGTTTGTGGATGATACCAAGCTGGGAGGAGTGGCTGATACACYRGAGGGCTGTGCTGCCATTCAGAGAGACCTGGACAGGCCGGAGAGTTGGGCAGAGGGGAACCTCATGAGGTTCCACAAGGGCAAGTGCAAGGTCCTGCACCTAGGGAAAAATAACCCTAGGCACCAGGACAAGCTCTGCAGAGAAGGACCTGGGAGTGCTGGTGGATGACAAGTTGACCATGAGCCAGCAATGTGCCCTTGTGGCCAGGAAGGCCAATGGTATCCTGGGGTGCATTGGGAAGACTGTTGCCAGCAGGTCGAGGCAGGTGATCCTGCCCCTCCACTCAGCCCTRSYGARGCCTCATCTCGAGAACTGTGTCCACTTCTGGGCTCCCCAGGACAAGAAAGACATGGAGCTACTGGAGAGATTCCAGCATAGGGCTACAAAGATGATCGGAGGGCTGGAGCAYCTGCCCTATGAGGAAMGGCTGTGAGAGCTGGGCCTCTTCAGCCTGGGGAAGAGAAGACTGAGGGGGGRTCTTATCAATGTGTACAAGTACCTGAAGGGAGAGTGTCAAGGGGATGGGGACACACTCTTTTCAGTTGTCCCAAGTGACAGGAGAAGAGGCAATGGGCAGAAACTGAAGCACAGGAAGTTCCGCCTGACCGTGAGGGGGAATTTCATCTCTGTGAGACTGCCAGTGCACTGGCACAGGTTGCCCGGAGAGGTTGTGGAGTCTCCTTGTCTTGAGATCTTCAAGGCCTGCCTGGATGCAACCCTGTCTACCACGCTCTAGGTGCCCCTGCTGAGCAGGGAGGTTGGACTAGATGATCTCCAGAGGTCTCCTTCCAACCTTACTGATTCTATGATTCTATGAAAGGCTCAACGACATTGGCTTTTGTCTCTCCCACTGACTGTAGCTGGCCAGTCAAGGACTGCAGCAGATTTGCTGTTCACCCAGTTGTTCCAGGGTTGACCATTTACCCACTAAAACGAGGATTAAAACACAGGAACCATTTCATTCCAACTCATTTATTTTTAACTGCAAGTTCTATACTGCATTTGTCATGCAAACTCTTTTATTCAGGCAGTTAACAGCAAGTTGGAAGCATAACTTAACAGTGGCCAAGTAACATGCAACAGGATCCAACTGCCCAGTGGCAAAAGCCAAAGCACCCAAGTCACAGTTTTCATTTATATTCTATTTATATACAATTAATCAGTTCCTTGCAGACTGTATGATACATTTCTCTGTTCTGGATCTCTTTTATCCTGCGCATAACATGCTTTTTAGTTGTTTAYTTATATTACCATCTCCAAAGCATGCACTCAAGTGCTAGTAACTGAAACCATCTCTGTTTAGTTCACAGTAAATACCTTTAAACGCTATAGCTTAACATTTCATACATTTCTGCTTATCTTCTTCAAACAGCRCTACAGGCATCTTGTAAATACCTTTGCCAGTTGTTTCATGAGAAGGATGTTTGTAGTTACAATGGTCACACTCAAGCACTCCATCACTTCAAACTGCGCAGCTACATTTGTTCTACTTCCTATATTTCAGGCCTGCACAGCATCTTTTTCCTACATAATTTGCTCATGTTTTCATCAGTACTGTACTTCCCCTGCATGAATAACCATTGCAGAATAACCATCACAGAATAACCATGTAACTTCTAAACATGGGTCAATCATCTCCATAAAAGCCAAACTTAGGCCTTCCAAGTTGTATACATATACAGAATATGTATTACGTATACATACGTTGTATATGTATATAGAAGTCAGTAATGAAAGGTTGCTGAAGCCTAGCTCACTTTTTTATCTTTTCACTACTGAAAGCCAAATTCCTTGTATCATACAGCCTCATTGCTAGTAGCCCTGCTGGAAGACAAAGACATATATAAATGACTGGAAGCTGGTTAAATGTATCTGTGTGCTGTTTAGTGTCAATCATTACTAAGTCCTGAAATAATCAGAGAAAAAAAAAACTGGGAGAAAAGACAGCATCTGCAAGGAGACAGACAGAGCACAATCAAGACTATTAATGCTTTTCAAGCCTGTTTTATTGGTTTTCCTATCAGAAAAGGCTCTTAAAAAAGCATCACAGTTCAATTATATCTACAAATTAGTGGGAATAGCAACACTGGAAGGAACTATTTATTAAAATATTTCAACACACATTTACTACATCATTTATTATGTGRAAAAATACAGTATGCAGAAAAATAACCAAAAATTCTTTGAACGATGTAATAATAACTACAAATAAGTAACATATGTAAATTTTACAGAAATTATTTCCACACTAAGCACAACAAAAGCCAGAGAACTTCATGCTGCTGTTCTAGTGAGGTAACAGCAGCTTTTAGAAAATATCTCAGAACTAGCCATGGGTACCACAGAAAATATTACCATAAATATCCTTAAAATACGCTAAAAGACTATCAAATTCAACATATGTAACAGTCTTCAGCTCCAAATTATTTTTTTAATTTGACCTGCAGTGAATGGGAAAACAGCAAAATAATTCAGACACCCTTGTGAGGCAGCCATTATTACTACAATAGTCACTGCCATCATTACTTTGACAAAGCATGCTGTAGTTTTGGGAGGCTTGTATGAAAATAATCTAAGGAACACTACTCATCTCAGTGACTAAAGGAAGAGCAGAGGACTAGCATGGCTGCCAATAGTAAAAGGAGAGAGACTATTAATAAAGAAGCCAAAATGTTTCGTTACGGACTGCATGCGCTGTGACAGAAACATTTATAATGACATCCTAGCCAAGAAGACACTACAGGCAGTTGCAATGGCAAGTAAGTATAGAATTTCAGGAAAAATAAGTATGGCTTGCTTGTCACCCCTCCCCCCCGCCCCTGTTTTTCCTTCTTTTTAAGCTATTGACATGTCAGGTTTACTAACAAGTTTCATCTTTATTGATCAAGTTCATTTCAAATCCAATCACACCACATTAATCCGCTGAGAGTTTGTTTCCAATAAGTTTAAGGCGGCAGAGGACTGATTGAACACTGGCAAAGAGCAGTGCTGAGACTTATTTTTCTTTCCAAAAGAGAAATATCTTTCAATAGAAGTAATTGTTAAATGATCTTTACTTCCAGGCTTAGGAGGTATGTCACAACATGCATGCATAAAGACACAATTCAAAATACCTGAGACACTAACATGATCGTTAATTACAGGATTACATGTGCATAATGTTATTCACCATCATGTGGACTGTTTTCCCACGAGTCATACCATACTTCATTAAACCTGCGTGCCTAATATTACATTTTCCTTCTGTTTCCGATTAGAACGTAAGGATACAAAGAATTACATGCAATATTTTAATGCACTTTCTTCCTTACATCTCTACTTCGAAACACTGTTTTTGAACCAGTGTTTGCAACAGGTAATTAAGGTCAGCACTGAAGTTCCTCAAATCCTCTGTAAAAAAGTAGCTCTTTCTTACCATGGCTGTGAACTGTTCCAGGGCTGAGAGATGGCTGGATTTGCTCTTTGGTTGGTGTAAAATAGACTTCTTTCCCCTGGCGCTGGCTCATCTTTCCTGGGGTTAAGAGGTGTGACTCATCACTGTTTGTTACCACTGCTGAAATACAAAATGGATGCTCACTTAATAATACTATTTGCTTGTGTATGAGTTTCATAAATAGCAATAAAATTATTAACAGAAACTGATATTCAAATGCCGTCTTGTGAAACTCTTCTTTTCAGAAAATAAAGATTTCTAAACAGAGACTTGCCTGGAAGAGAAGAGAGAAAGGAGCCTGCAAGACTGTTCTAAGACCTGAGGCAGAAAATGGAGACAAGGACTAGTGGAGGTAGGAAASCTAGAGGCTGCTATTGAATGCAGAGAAAGGACTGAGCTGCCATGTAACTTCTGAAATCCTGCTTTCTTCGTTCTCTGACAGTTCTTGGTTTCAATAGCCACAAGACCAGCCTTTCTGAGAGACAGCTTGCTAGATCCAGTCATGCAACCCACCTACTACAGAAAGCTATGATGAACGTGTTTCTCGCGGCATACGTGGATATACACATCCTATCAATAAAGARCACAAAGAGACTCTCTTAAGGGCAAAGTTTAAAGCAGACGAGTTACCGTTCATGAACCTTCCTAGTCTAAACAAGAACTGTCTGACCTCCTATAGCTATTTGTAAGACTATCCAAACAGTCATCCTGCCTATAGTGTCTGCACATTTCCTTAGGCTGCACACAACAAAACTAAGTGATTTTTGAATAATGGAACAATGACTGACTTTCTACATTTGCCCTGTGGAAATGGGCATATTGATGAAAAGATATCAGAGCAGTAAACACGAGATGACTATTAATAGCTTACCTAAAAGATTGTAACTTATGACATTATTGCTCTTGCTATAAGATATCCCAGGCTTTTCTCAATTACTTTTAAAAATTCCGCAGAAGAACTAGTCAGAAGAGAAAAACCTGGTTTTCTAGACAAAAACTTTCAAAATACAGATATCTACTTCTTCATTTTATTACTACTATTTTTCTAGTAACTGAAACAGACTTTTCCTGCAAAGCCTGTAATAAACTTGAGGTAATATGAAGAATGCAAGATGATGGGATACCCACCTGTACCATTTTTCCCCACCAGAGAAATCATCTAAAGCTTTGCTCCAGACAAACTACACMCTATGGCAGAGTACTGCTCAGGAAAACTGAGGAGATCAAGAAGCAAGGCAGAGAGCTCATTTTACTAGTCAGAACAAGAACAGAATTCAAATAAGATATTTTTCAGACTTCGAAACTGTCAGTGCCAGAAGCCAATACTTCCAAATAGTGACTGTCTTGGCTCTTCTTGTGGTACCAAACTAACTGTTAAAGTTTCCTGCAGCTTCAAGCAAGGGGACTGGTGGGGCGTATCACTTAAGTCTGGGGATGGCCTGCCCTAGAATGGGTCAGGTGTCAGAAAGCAAAGCTGAACGGACACTAGAAACAGTTGCTTCACAGACTGGCACAAAGCGGACTCTGGTAACAGCAGTGAGTTGTACTCATTTCTTCCTGAAAAGATGCAAGATGCATCAAACCAGCATCCACTTTCAGTCAGCTTGCTGAAAACAGCTTTGGTAAGGCTGTCCAACACAGGAGGAGGACCACCTCATCTCCTCCCACCACACTGGCCCCCTCCACCTCGACACCGACTCTGTAGCAAGGTATGATCAATCATTAAGGTCACTGATCATACATTTTCAAATGATCTTTGCAGAAGGCTCACTTCTGAGCATGCAGAGTTGCTAATGTGYCCTGCATTTATAATTTGGAAATTGCTAGGCAGGATTTTCAGCTTTAGAGATCAGTTCTCAGTACTCACAATTTAGGGCGTAAACAAGCTCTTCACACTTGGGTTGTACAAAAACATGAACTAAACTAACACCCATATGGTTACAATCTTCAAGGTCACTATTAAATTTGTGCTCCATTAGTCTAAAAAGACTCCTTTCCTACAAAACACTGTCTACATATCCCCTAATATACTATATCTTGTGGCAAGCACTTTGCATGCTTGGGGGTTTAAGATGAACTTCTTAAATCAAGTGGGCTTTTCAAAGAAATCAATCTGTAAAGCTGAAGGATGATTAATAGAGAAGTTTTAGAATTTTCTTTTAAGACAGCATTATAGAAGTGCTAAATAAATGGAACAGATCAGTTAAGAACACACACGTCTATCTGTATTGCAGCAGCCACAAGGAAGGAATTGCCCCTCTACTCCAAAATGCCTCATCCTAATGTTCATAAACACTTGCTTTGGGATGAGGGTGAAGACAAGGAAAGACGCATCATATCTCTGTTAGTTTGAGCAGGTGATAGCAAACAACATTACTAATGAACTTTCATCTCTTTCTGCAAAAAAAGACCSGCTTTTTATATATGCTTGTGTAATCACAACTGTAAATCATCAGGAYCTTCAGTGGTTGGACCTCTCTGTACAAATATGTCTTAAGCATTTGATGGTAGGAACTCTGAAACCTCAGAAGTCTGATGGCCAGAAACAAAGAAAGTAATTYCAATGTGACAGGAATAAGTACTTGGAAAGAGAGAATTATACTAATAGTAAATCTGAGTTAATAAACCTGAGTTTTCAAGATGCCATTAAATCAAACATCCACCACCTGGAAGAGGATCTTTTCCAGGCAGTAGGTTTAGTTATTGCATACTAATAGATAAAATAACTATTTGGAAAAGCTCCTTGGCTGCCAATTTTACGAACTCTCTAAATTTAYGGTATATACCCAAATCATCCATTCACTGACAAATATTTGATGGTCTCATAGCTACTTTCAAAGTCATTAACAACATATGAATTTACCCTTGAATTTCAGTATATTTAACAGGAAAAAAAAGYCAGCAGTGATACTGAAAGTGAGTAATGGTCATTTACTCTTCTGGCCTTGCTTACTTGTGAAATTAAAGTCAGCATCAATTACTAAATGAGAAACCTACTCAAACATTTTACTTCTCATTTGCCCAAAATATCAAACTGAAATTTCGTTTTGTTCTCAGCTGTCTGCAGGTACTTGTAGTAAGATCTCAATACATAAAACAAAAGTTRTAAGCTTCAAAAACATTATGTAGTTTTTGACTAATCTTTAAAGTATTCTCACTTCATAATGAGTCTCAGCTGCTTGATCAGATCAGATCTTTGTAACATACAGATCCAAAAGATGACTGGGAAACTTCTCACACTTCATTTTTCCAAGGTTTCACATGTCATCTTTGCTACCTAAGAGATGGATTTGGTAGACATACACTCAATCCATCCAAAAAATACGAACTACAGTAGCATTGTCAACCATTCCTTTCCTTCAAACCTCTCAAACAAAATGGTGCTGTATTTTAAGCCCTTGGATCAGGCTTTGGAGCACTCATCCAAAATGCAGAAGACCTCAGTTCAACCATTCTTTTACCTGAATGGTTTAAAGACGTATCATCCATCTCCTCGAAAATGAGCACTGGGTTATTTTGGAGAGGGAACATGAAGTATTATAACATCAAAGTCTCCCTATGATTCTTTGTAGGGCATATTTCAATACCAACAGAACTATTAGAGATGGTAATATATACTTTGTTCAGTTCCTTCATTTTGGCCATCAAATTACTAATTTATAGTTTGCAGTAAGATTCATGCGTCAGAAGGAACACAAATTGGAGTCTTCACAGCCATGGGGAAAAAAAAATCTGAAATGGCAAATTCCCAATTCTTTTATATCTATAATGAGAAAGTCAAAATGCCTATGCTCTTGAAAATAGTACAAGGACATTTGAATTAAGAATAGGGTTATTATAATTCAATTTTGTATTATTTCTGAATGTCTATAATCAGCAGTATCAACTCTACTTGATAAAAAACAGAAGTTGGTAAATTGAAGTATTATTTCCCTTTTTATTCTTCCAGGTAGCTTTTAAAAGCTCTATTTTCAGACATCTGCTAGTACTTTTTAAGCTTTAGCTTTCATCAAAAACAACTTCAAGACTTGAGAAAAAAGGAGGTTTCAGGAAGCATGAGTATGTGCGAACACATCGGTGCACTCTAGTAAATATCAKTTTTTCAGGTTGAATATTTGTATTGCATAGTTGTCTACCATAAAAGATTGTGAACTTCTTGCAAGCAAAGTCTGTGCAGACTTCTTGCACCTCCAGTCTACGGCTCACAAGAAGAAAGGGAATCTGGAGATGCCATGAACTGCACCCTTAATTTACAGAAGAGGCCAACAGCAGCCTACAGATATATTCGCAAAACAGAATGAAAAATAGCTTAAATTTGTTCTCTATAGCTACTGTAGAAGAAAGGAGACGCCTATATTAATCTGAAAAAAAGATAAGGTTAGTACGACAACAGAAAGAATTCCAGTGAGAAAACCAAAAGAGTAGTTAAGAATGTGTTAACTAGCTTTTTCTTCATCATTTTTAACATTAAGAGTATGCCTCACTGACAAGTGCCCTTTAGAAAATTAAGCCTCCAACAAGTGCATGTGAGCTAAGCAGACAGCCCACAGCAACAGATTAGAGACTCACCAYGCTAGGCACTCAAAAAAATGTAGTAAAGGGGAAATGTTTCCATTTCAGACTGATAAATATAACCATATCATATTGCTACAGTTAACTTAAATATTTATGGTCGTGACTGGAAGAGGCAAGGAATAAACATTTCCCACTTTGAAAAAAAAAAAAAAACAATAAACAAACCTGAAAGAAGTATTTAGATACTAATGAATATTTTGCCAGGAAGAATACTTTTCCAACAATTAATTTTCACTATCTTCAGCTTCTCAATTAGAAAACAGAAGAAACTGTAACAYTTAGCCCAGCAGCCTACCTGAAAACCTGAAAGGATATGTTAGCTATTACAAACATATATCCAAACATACTGTAGGAAAGGAGAGTCACTTACTTGATGGTCCATGAGAGTCTCTGATATCACCATGATGCTGTGCACACATACAATTGAAGAACGAAGAACAGCAAACAAAAAAATCCAGGCCAGGAAGAAGCAAGTGCACAAAAGCAGCAGCAGCGGGAAAGAAGAAGGATAATGAAAACAGTGTTAGTTCATAACTAAAACACAACATGCACCTCAGTACTGAAGGCAAGACCTCAGAGACTTAGCTTTTGAGAAATCAAAGTTGAAGCAACAAAACTGACAAATATGCTTATAAAGAAGCCATTATTAGAAGCCATCGTCATATATGGTTAGTAAACAGCAACTGCACCCCAACTGCTAATCTTGAATGGAACTTTTCAATCAGCAATTTAATGCCAAGACAACTTGACACACAGCATRCTTTAAGAAATTTTTATCTAGAACATTTTCAGAAGACCAAAGCTCCACAGAAAGAATAATAGAAAATTTCTGAAACTGCTCCACTTTTAAACAAGTGTTTTGGAAACACAGATTCTTAAGTGATCATTAATGTGCAAACACCAACTAATGCCATAGCCAAGCGTAACTGCTTTTGCACACAAACATGAACTTAGAAGCCACAGATTTAGTTCAATTACAACCACAGACAGCATTTTAAATTGCTTAGGAAGCAAGACAAGTAGTGCGGCTTTAAAATTAAAAAGACATTTTGTATCCAAATGTCTCCAAAGAATTGAGTTGTATTAAAAAAAAAAAAAAATCCCTTACTGAAATGCATCAATTATAAGCACTAAAGGAGAATACTTACATAGTAATAGTCTGCAACCCCTTTCGACATTTTAGTTAAAATTTTTATGAATCATTAGTACTCAAAGCCACAATCAGGATTCAAGACTGTTCTCAGTGTACAGATGTAAGGTAAAATTGACCTATCCACCTTAAAGGGCTTCCTATCTTCGAGACACACGAATAACAAAGAGAGGAGAAAACAAGCATACTGATCAGCATGAATATACACTTCCTCCTTAAAAATAAAAGGAAACCAAACAGGCTTTAACAAAAAACTTCTCCTCCATTTTCATAGAGAGAAATCCTTGCTGTACTTCAAAGAGGATCTCATTTCACCCCTACGTTATCAGGCTTAAACACTACAGGAACTGGAAAAATCTTAGCAAGCAGGAGTCTCTCGTCTCCTGAATAGTGAAATCACACTCCTGCTCTCAAAATGTGGATTTTTATCCCTCACAACTGCCAGGAGGGGGCGTTAGTGTTAAACCGACATTACAATGTGCAAATACAAAGTACTGTAATAAAAATTACAGTGTTATAGTACAAAATATTGGAAAGATAAGGGAACCTTTTTTCAGCATTTTGCACTTTGTTGAAAAGGACTTAAGTAAACAGGAGAAACTAGAATAAAAATACCTTCAAGCACTTATGGTAAACAATCTTCTACTCCTGCCAGAGACTTTAGGTGAAAGAGGGAGATATTAATGGATCAACCCATGAACTTATCGCACAGGTTTAGACACTAGGAAACAGGATGCAYTCAAGAATTCAATAGTTTAAGGTAAAGTCTCTTTGAATATATAGTGCTACAATACTGCAGACACAGAAGCCACATATATTTGAACTGGACCTGTATCACCCTGCGCTGCTTTTAATATTCAAGAGTATTCTGACCGACAAGAGGAAGGAGAAAGAGGCTGCAGGAACAGCACAGAGATCCAACAACTGGCCGGAGCACTGAGCACAAGGACTCACTGGTCTGCTTTATTTCACACAAGAAGCTGGAAAGCCAGGGCAAAGAACTGGGAAACAAAATTGTTAGCAGATATACAGGGAAAGAACCTCCTGATGCTCTGGCAGCATGTTCACCACCCACCCATACTCATACACTGAAGACACACAGGGAAAAGCCCGGCAGCAGCTCGTGTCTCACTGTCTGACTTTGGAGCTGTCCTGTCCGGGTTACAACACGACACCCCAGCACGGGGCAATGGGTCACCTAAGACCACGCAGCGACTTCTGTGTAAATATTTTAGCACTGCATAGTTAATCCTGTGAACCAGTACAAACGGCCCCTGTGCCAGAAGCTGAAACACAAGCCTGCCCAACTCTGCCCCATCGGCTCCAGCAAACCCTCCATTTACACCGCTCTGCAGTCCTGGCTGGTTATGCTCCCTCTTCAGGGCTATTACCTGATCCTGTGCATCTATCTAAAACCAGCAGAGTATMTATCTCTGAATATGACATGAGACATCAAAATACTGAAATTAGATTGTTTTGGCCAATTCATAGCACTGCAGGCTGGGGATTCAGATCCTTAAGGGAATAAAAATGGTAGTTTTTACTACTTCAATTTTATCTTAGAAAAGAATGCCCTCAGGGCATTACTGTATACCATCTCCAAAATTAAGAGAAATACCTRTTTAGTTTATTATCAGAGCCAAAACCTATACTTATTTTCACATTTACTTAAGACAAACTTCCATTATAGAATGAGAAGTTCAGCATAAATCAGTTCACTGTTTCACAGAAAACTTTTCTCTCTACAYTAGATTCTGACAAGGGAGGTTCCAAATACTATGTTAGATAGCCAGCTCCTGCTGAGGCATACTTAGTTAAAACGTTGCTACCAAAATACACTAAAATATGCACTCTTCCCCATTAGGTTTTAGATACGCAGGATTGTAAGGGTTAAGAACGGCAAAATAGACCACTGCTAGAGACAGCAACCGTAATTCTGATTGCATACAAGAGTAGCTCTCTGCTTCAGAAAAGTACTATTTTTAGACATTCATTTCTCAGAGGCAAAGCTTATAATAAATGCCATTAAACCTAAAATTACATCTGCCAACTTGTTCTATAAAATAAAATCATTTTTTTCCGTCAGAGATTAGGGTAGAAGCAGAAACATATGTCTCCTTGCCAGCATGTCTGAACCTCAGAGCACAGAGGATAAATTTGTTAGAAATATATACTAGATCTACAACCTAAACCTATAGTTAAATTGTTAATAGACTTAAAATGCATATTTTAAAGCCAAGCCAGAGTTTTCAGCCTGCTGCATGCAGTCTTTTTCTGAAAGTAGTCTCTAATATGTCCAAATGAGTTTATGATCAATCATATCACTTCTAAATTCTAGATCACTACAYCTGTCTGCAAACTTGACAAGTAAAACAGACACAGATTCTATGCTTTAAGGAAAAAAGTATACTTCTATGTATGCTCATATATTTAAATAGCAAGGATTGACTGTACAAGTTTGTACCAAAGGCAACTTACTTACAAAATACAAGTTTTGGTAAAAGTAAAGCTTACTAGAAAGCTTTCTAAAAAATAAAAAATAAAAATAAAAAAAATAAACATTTAGYAAGAAAAAACAATTGCTTTTTGTCCAAATATTCAAGCAAAAGTGCCTGCTTCCCATGGAATGCTCCAAGCTCTGAACCAACAAAGTTTKGGGGTTTTGTATTTTTTAAGAAAAATGGGCTAGAACTATATCCAAACAGGAACTCAAAACAAGGTCTCTAGTATTTTTGCATTTGTTTAACAGTGCTTGACTATGAAAAAAAGTTTTCTGAGCTGTCACAACATTTGTCTACAGATACAGTATAAGTTAACCTGAATTACTGCATCAGTTCAGTATTTCCTATAAAATTTCTCTCTCTAGAGTCTGAAAAGAGAAGCCCCAAAAAAACTATGTAAAACTCTTCCTCTTTTCTCCCTCCCTCCCCACTCTCCCAACAGAAGACAAAAAGCACTTTAGAGAAGWGACATCTTCAGAACAGCTTTTTCAGGTACCTCCCAGAAATCCCCMAAAGTACCTGAACTTTGCAGAAAAATGTTGATCAGTGTTTTTCATTCATGTTCACAACTCACATTTTATGAATTTTAATCAGGATGCTAAAAATAAGTTTAAAAAACTTATTTGCCTCTAAAAAAGTGAAGTATTATACAATTTCATAAAATCTAAGGATAAATTTGATCTGAGATTAATTTAAAATTTTATAGAAGTATATATTTCACATTTCAGATGTAGTACATTATGTAGTCTGAAATGCAGCAAATAGTTTTGTTTCAAATTGAGTTCTTCCTGTACAAAGGCATCAGGACAAGAATTTACTGCTGACTTAATTTGCTTAYTGATAAATTCAAGCATAATCTGTATGCAGAAAGCACAATACAAAATGCTCACTTCCATCTGAGCTTGTGCTGATTCTACCCAATCTTCAGTTTGCTACATAGTCCAAGGCRAGGATCAGGAGAAAGCAAAAAGACCTTCTATTCATTTACTGATGTGCTACAAATCCATTAAAAAAAATGTATATACAGTACTTTATCTTATTAGATTTCTAGTAGCAGYTTTAAAACTAAGAATTATACATACACAGAATTATACTAAGAATTGTACTAAGAATTATAGTGCACACTTCACTGCACTTTACTACGAACGTAGAAAAATCACTGTCATCATTTGCCCACATAAAATGCATACCCTGAATTACTTGTTCATGTTCTCAGACAGTCAACTTTCTGCCTTAAATACTGGAATAATGAACAACTGTTTTTAAGAAGTGAACCAATCTGTTTCATCTTAATTCTCTGATGTACACAAGCTATGTATTTATATATTAAAAGATGAAAACTCTGTCAATACCTAAAGGAAAGTAAGTACAGCCTACATGCACTAGCCTGTGCTTTAATGTTGTCAGTGTTTTCAATTATACAGTTACATTTAAAGTTATATTACGTTAGTTTTCTAATCCTCTCATATTTTATCTTTTTGCACTGCAAATACATTCAACTTTTTAGACTATTCCTCAAGCTTTTCACTTTTCCTGAAAAACCCAAACTAACACCAATCTGTCTCTGKTCTGCTACGTCTTTTTACAATCTTCCTATAGGTTTCGGTTCATATCTAGCCTGTAACTAATAGTCCTGTCTCCTGCTTCTGAAGCTATTACCATCTGCTTCTTGCATCTTCAGGCCTCTAACGCATCACATTTAATAGCTTTACTTCAAGTATCATGGTCTTTCTTGAACCACAGTAAGTCCGAAACATGCTTTTTTCTTCACATCTGCTAATAAAGTTTAATTTTACTCCAATTTCACCTCAATTTGGAATCAATTACCTTTCCAGTAACACTATCTACTCCCACCTGCCTGATTTCAGGGAATGGGTAAGGTTGGAAGGGACCTCTGGAGATTATCTACTCCAATCTCCCTGCTCAAGCAGTGTCACCTAGAGCACCTGTGATTTTTCCACATACAAGTAATTCATCATCTAATTTTTATTCTTTCATTCACTTAATCTGTACCATCCATCACCCTATAAAGCATGCATTTTGAATTAAGGATCACATTAACATCTGAACAACAAAGAATTAAACTCATCAGAACACATGATATCTTGCCAGACGGTGTAAAAAATTGTCCCTCTATGGGGACAAGACTGTTGGGAACGGAAAAAAAAAAGTCTCCCAAACACTAAAGCTAGAAGCAGTGGTTTGTCAGGTTGTTCAAACTTGTTTCTTTCCTGTATAACTAAAGACATTTAGAAAAGGAGTTAAGATGCATGTGTAAATAAAAATGATTTATTTGCCCAAAGCAACAACAGAAGAGCAGAGACAGCAATATCCATCTACCAAGGAGATAAAAGCAGAGAAAAAAAACACCATAGGAACTGAAGTCTACTTTAAATTATGAAGTACAAGTTTAACTTCCTTAACAATCARCTTTATGCACAAATCTGGCTTATATTTCTTTCATAATTTGCTCATTCAGAACACATCTCAACTCCTTCACTTCCCCTACCAGTCTTGCTATTAAAAACATTTTAATCAATTTAGGATATTTAACTCTTTCTCATCTGCCCTGTGTTCCACCCATGTTCACAGCAGTTCTGTAAAGCACCATGGAAAAGATGTCACCAGCTCAGTTATACTCTCACAGGTCTGATCATCATCAAGAAAGCTGAAGCAATAAAAAATTGCTCCTAATCAAAAAAGGCAAGCCAGTACAAGCTGTTGTATTCTTCATTTCCAAATTACTGTCATTAAGTAAAATTAAGTACACATTAAGATATATCCAACTTTACCCTTTATAAGCTTTGAAAGTAATAGCACAGAACTAACCAGAAAAGCAGCTCAGAACACTATTTTTTTAAAGCCATGGTAAAGGTGTTGTAAATGATATAAAATKCAATTCTCCAAAATACGCATTTAAAAATGAAGATATGCCACAAAATACTAGAATATATAGTACTGGTAAGGTTGGAAGGGATCTCTGGAGATCATCTAGTCCAACCCTCAAACGAGTGGCCCATATGGGGATCAAACCCACGGCCTTAGCATTACTAGCACCACACTCTAATCAACTGAGCTAATACAAAACTTTAGCAGAATGAAACAAGAGAAAACAGTGAAAGGAGAAAAGGCAATTTTGATCACAAGGTATTGGACTGAACTCTGGAAGTCTGTAATTAATCACTTCTTTTGTAGTAAACCCTCTGKGTAACCTAAGCTATAGATCACCTACAGATATTGAAGTGAAGGAAACAATAATCTACCTAAATTTCAGGAAAAAAACAAACAGGCACCAAATCAACTACTGAATATAACTATTTAGAGTAGCGAGATAATCCACATCTGCTTTGAAGAAGCAAGCTGTTTACACTTTGCAAAAATGCAGGTGTTGTGATTGTGAATAAGAGTCAAGGTTTCTTTGGAGTTCAAGAACATAAATCACAGTGTACAGAATTGTAGCAAAAGAAACAAAATTAAGAAAAAATCAAAAATACTAATTGTTGTATTGAAGGTTCAGGCATTGAAATTCAACAGTGAGCCTTTATGTTCCAAATCTTCAGCTCTAAGGTGTAAATAGCAAATCTAGTGTCTTCGAATAAAAAAGATGTGGGTTAAACCCATTCTAGTCACCATTTGAACACAACACAATCCTTCAAAAATTATTTAGAACTCTGGAAAGTGTCACGGTTTTCATGCACTCAGGATTTTCAAAATTATTAGGCCCAATCTCTCTTCAAACTAGATAAGCTTACTTTTGAGTATTTCTGTTTCAGTATTATCTATTGAGTACAGCAGACCAAGTAAATTAGATATTCCAGATAAACATTCAAAAATATTTTAACAATTGTAGTATAAAAGAGTACAACTCTACATTGTGTCTGCAATTAYGATATGCAATTATCCAAACTAAATGATAAAGTGCATACTTGGAATAGCCAGTCACACCAGACCAACTTTTAAAAAGGTTAATTCTGAGAAGATACCCCAGGTACCTGTGCATGTACAATGAAAGGCAAATCTATCTTTACACTTTGCATTCTTCTCAAACAGACTCAGTAATGTATAGACCCTCATTTAAAGATACWCTCTTAAAATGTTGTTACTGGGAAGACATGTCAAATACAACAGGAATAGTAAGTTTCAAGATACCTTTAAGTTTCTTGTAAACAGGTAATTTTTTATTTATATAATAATGAGCATAGTAACCGAATTTTTAAAATATATTTTTACACAGTAGACTTCTAGCATTTTGCGCATGGCATATAGAACATTCGTGCGTAACAAATCGATGAACTTTATTACAAAAAAGGCCAAGAATTTTTTTAGCACACTGCAATACAACTTATCTCCAAATTCATCATTACAAGTACCTAATTACTGTTTTTATTTTATCAAATGTATAGCTTCATTTATTAGTTGAACTATCATAAACAGGTTGTCACTAACGACGCATTGAACCTGAGCTTCACTTCAATTACAGAAAAAATATTCTGCATTTTTGAGATAGTGCTTGTTAAAGAAAGCAGCTTTGGAAAGAAAAAMAAATCCCATTTCAGTTATGAGAGTGCTTCCATGTGACACAGTTTACATAAAAATTAAGTTCTTAATTAACATCAATATTAAAATAATTAAGACGTGTCACAGTACCCACTGGTCCTTTTTTTAAGCACAATTTTGGGAAAAAAAACAGATGGCATTTTCACCGCTTCAGACAGTTTATAATCTGCACAGATTATTGTTACACTTGAAGTGATCCTGAAAGTCAGTAATTATCACTCCTCCTTCCTTTTCTTGTTTTTCCATAGATAATAATTAATGAAATGCTGATTAGCAAAACTGACAGGAATACCTTCTTTGTTTGGGACTCAGACATCAAGTATAAAATCCAGAAAACAAATGTTTTCTGACATCTAGCCTTCTTGCCATCAGAATCCAGTAAATTATGCTGCAGAACATTCCAAATGCATTTACCAGAAAAAAGTCAATTCAAAGAAAATCAGAGCCAATTCAAGGTTTAACCCTTCCACTGCACAAGTATCTTTACTTTCATGTGAACACGTAAAGCTGTGTTTAARTTACTCACTGAATTTCTATCAAGTTCCCCATCAACCAAAACAGTCTCCATGCTGAAAGAGCTTGTCTCCGTCTCTTCTTCAATTAGAGTTCTTCCATCCTGCTACTCAACGTATGCTGGGGAAGGGGTAGAAAAAAAAAAGACAGAGAAAGAAGAAAAGAGAAAAGTCACTTTCAATGGCTGGAATCAGTTGAAGACGCCTATCCCTCCTACTAACTGAGAGAGTAAACAGTTGTCTATGCTATGCTGTCTGTATACAGTTCCTTTCAAAGCATACACATTACCTGTGAAAAATCAACTTATTAGGAATGGAAAGATCAAATCCAATCAAAACAACCAAAATAAGAGTTATTCCACACACATCCTCACCAAGAAGCTTCTACTTTTAACCACGTTTGCTTCAAATAAAGAAGAGATATGCTGAAAAAACAGAACAAAAAAAAAAAAAAAAAAAAAAAAAAAAAAANAAAAAACACAATTTTTCGCCTCTATTTCCTCTCAGTTGCAGACCCTACCAGCAGCACACCACTCCCACTCAACAGACACACACATGCACACACAAAGGTTCAGAATAAAAAGCTATCTGAGAGCGCTCCAAATCCATTAATTTAGAACTTCTCAATGTCATTTCAAAAACAGTTTTGAGAGGCAAAATGTGACCAAATCACAGAAATTAAGTCATTTGTGTTAAACAGCACCACGTGTGGGAGACTTGGCATTCACCTCACTATCAGAGCAGCAGAAGCTAGAAAACACTACCTTATTCTCTGGACATTTCCTATCTACTTTTTTTGATAGAGAACAAAAGTTGCAATAATCTTTAGTACCCACACCATGCCTACAGGCACTGGAGAGGCAAGAAATTGCTCTGCAATCAAACAAAACTCCGCAGGGCGGGAGGGGGGAGGAAACRCCTTCCTTAACCCAAGCGCACTGCGTGAATGCAGACGCCGCAGAGATGCCCTCCACGGCCCTCTGCTCTACCCTTCTCCCCCAGGCTCCAACCAGGGGAAGATGCAAGCAAGAGCCAGGGCTTATTATAAGCTGGCCTATCCAAAACAGGAAAAGCCAGCATCCTGCAGTGGAAAAAACACCCTGCGCCTCACCGCCCCTTAGCCATGCCTGCCCTTCTGTCACGCCAAAAGGGCAGAGAATCAGCCCAAGAAGTTTTACAGTTTGTCTTTTTTTTGTTTGGTTTTTTGTTTTGTTTTGGAGTAGCGGGAATGGGGGCTGCGTTAGTTTTTGCTACGCTGCTGGCTTATTTCCACTTAAACACGCGTGCAAGGAAGGGCTTCAGCTCAGGGTAACGGTACACCCACACTGGGGCTGGGCACAAGCAGTGAGGAAAACCCGCGGAGATGGCAGGAGGCAGCCAAGCCCTCCCCGAGGAGCTGCCCGCAGGAGGATGGCGGGAAGGAGAGAGGAAAGGAGAGGAGGAGAACACACCCCAAAGTCACACAACCCAAAGCCTGCCCGAGGAAACCTGCATGCATGAAAACACATCTCACTATAAAGAGCCACCATTTGTTCAACCGTTTCGAAGTTTTAATTATCATGTTTTCTGTTCTCATATTACGTGAAATACATTAGAATAAAAATTCCCACGGGAAGAGCAGATTGTAATTACAGCAAATTACCATAACACACACCACTAAAACATAAAAAGAAAAAAGTTAACGAAAAACTTTAAGAACAAAAAGACACTGTACAATGTAATGCTTAAGAAATTGTAAATTTTATTGTTCCCTGTGGGTCAGTTCAAAGAAACAGAGAGGGTCTTGCTCAAGTACCTGAGTAAGTATTGAGATGGCACATAACTGAAAAATATATGGCTAAAAGTTTTCATTTAAAWTACAAACAGTACATGTTCTGAGGGAGATTATTGGAAATTGTTAGTTTAAATTACTACGATAAAAGACAACACTACTACAGAAAAAGGATTATTTGTTTTTGCAGATTTCCATAATTGTCACGCACTCCAAGTTGTGCCTTCCGCACAATACACAGGAAATTCAGATCAGCAAGACCGAATTTCATCAAGTGTTTGTTTAAATGTCTCTTGGAGGTTGTTTTATCCCCTCCTCGCTACTTCATGTCCTATTATTAGCAGGCTACTCAGCARCACCGGGCTGGCTGCATGCATGTTCGATTTACGGAAACATTAAGCACTGTTAAATGGGATAAAAACTGAGCAACATTGCAAAGAGATGTATACACTGATATTTAAAGCAGCTAGTCAGCCCTTCTAGTGATGAGAACCCACCGCTATTCCCTGTTATCCAAATAAACAGATCTTTCCTGCCACAGAAACATTCACCCTCAAAGACAAGAAGTGTGTTTACAGCTTTCTATTTTAAACAGACATTTTAAACTCAGCTTTTATTGTCGACACTCCTGGTGCATTTTAGTCCTCCTTTAGTTTACATAAGCACAGCAGCTACATCCTTCCTCATTTCAGCCTCGAGAGTAGTAATACCCGACGGGTTCCTTGGGTGGCCTCCTCAGTGGTCACTCACTTTCCTGGGTCCCAAGAAACTAAACCCAAATGTTTCCAGAACACGAGGCGAGGGGGGGGGGGGGAATTCCACCTACCGTGCTTAAACATTCACATAGAGTAAAGCAGGTGCAGAAAGGGTAAGGTCTACATTCCCCCATATCACTCAGTATTGAGTGGACAGCAAGTTTGGCTTGTTTGTCTTGGCAAAACGAAGGCCAGAAGTGAACAATATTGTTTCTGCAATACGCCAAAGTCAATACCAARGAGGGAAAAAAGGGATCGAGGGATCTTCTATGGAAGAATGTTGCTAGAAAAGCAACATGAAAATAAGCAATTAACTTCAAGAATAAATTTATTCTGAAAAGTTATAGAATGCCTCTAGCCATCATAGCACCAAGGCTTTGAAACAACTTTCCAGTCAAGGTAGGAAAGGGCAGGGGGTGGTGGAGTGATAGTACTTATTTATTTGTTTTTAAATGCAGCCAGATTAGTTTGAGGGGTGCTACCAGTGGAACTCTTTTCCACTCCAATTCACTCAAATATTAAATTTGGAGAGACAACCCCAAATTTAAATCACCATCTCTTTAGCTCTTAGGTGGGAAGGGGAAGGGAGGGTTAGCTCACTTCAGCAATTGATAGGCTTTAGCAACAGTCTTATTTTCAATTAGCTGCACCTTGAGAATAGGAAAATCCTGCTTAGATCTCTGAAGGAAGCAGCTGACAACATGTGCTAGTGAAAGCTACTATTCTACATCAACAGACTCTTATATACCTATCTACACACATGCATGCACAAGTATCTTATGCAACTCCCTACCTTCTCCCAATCTCCACCCATTAAAAAAAAAATAAAAATAAGAGAATGCCTCAGTACTATAATGTTACACAATATTCTCTTATATATAGTTATGCAGTCCACACAGCAACAACAGCAGAGGTCAGATGCCTTGGCAGACTCAAATGTATCTGTAAGAGCAAGAGTCCCAAATCTTCTGGACACTAAAGGCAAGCCCTTGTACTTTTAGAGATGCATGAAATGGATTTGGTGCTGTTCTGTATTGATTCATGAATTCTGTTAATTAGATTATCAGCATGTTTTTTATAGGGATAYGTTCATTCAATCAAATAAAGGGGGTATGAGGAACAAGTCCTTTTTTCTTCCAGCAAAAGAAAGACTGCTCACCAAATACCTTTTTAAAGTTGCTCCAGGTCTACTAATGATTTAACTCTGACTCCACGGCAATACAACTCTATTGGGGGTAGGTTTCTAATATTAAATCAGTAGTTCAGTTCACAGAAGGTCTCTTCCTTCTTCCCCTTCTTCCAAAAAGATTAGCTTCAGTTCAAATACTTCACTAAACTTAGAGAAATTTATCAGAAGTCTTAATGCTTAATCACATGGCTGAGACACTTGCTCCACTACCCGTGGCCTCCTTACCTCCTGCCCCTTCCTCGCAAGAGTTCCCAAACTTTAGTCAAGGTATAGCTGCAAAGTGAAAGCCATAGAGATGAGCCCTGTATCTGTCAGCTGCTGGTGTGTGTTTCCTTTCTAATCAATGGATTCAGGTTTCTCGAATGCCTGCATACTGTATTACGTAGGTAGGTTTTAGCTCTGTTCAGAAGTCACTACCACCCAGTCATTAGATATCCCATTTGCACTGTGCCACTGCTCCGTGATCTGTTACAGTATCACAGAGAACTTTTGCACTCAAACCTCATGTTTCAGAGGCAAGTGCACGGCCTCATCTGTGACCTGCTAATGTGCTGCACTGAGCGCACAGAAACAGAGAGGCCGGAGCAGCGTGCAGCAGCCAGCAGGCACCCGTCCTCTGGGGCTCTGAACTCAGAGCAATCTTGATGCCTCTCTTCCTTTCTTTAAGGCGTAGAATAAGTTAATGCACTTAAATTGCCCAGCATGAGTTAACAGCATACTTYAAAATTCTTTAAGATGACAATGGGATAATATATTTGACTTCAAAGATCAATATGGTGAGAGGAGCAGACAAAGCACAGTAAGAGAAAAACACTGACTATTTACAACGGTATCAGGAAGGGTAAATTCACATAGGTCCTTGCTTGAAAGCAAAGAGTCACCACACCAGAAAAATGCTACCCCACAGGATGCAGCTCTCAGGTGTGGTTATCAATGCATTCAAGTTCAGTAAGCCCCATAAAAAAGCTTAATACCTTTGAGAAGGTTATTATGAGTGCCAAAAACAGAGGAACTAGTTTCTCAAACATTAATTCAGAACTAATAGGGAATAGGATCAGTTTTAAGAGATTAAAGAAACTTTAAATCCTGAATCTAACCAGAGTGACCAAACCAAACTCTGCAAATAGTTTGTCATTCGGCAGCCAGGTGCAGTGTCTCAGACAGGAGAGGGTGAAGGCRGTTTCACCTTGGTCATTATGCCACAGACCCTCTGTCATGGTGGAGTCCATACCCTGCTGCTCTGAGCAAGTATCTCAGCTACATGATTAAGCAAAGACTTCTGATAAATTTCTTTAAATTTGGTGAAGTTTTTGAACTSAAGCTATTCTTTTTGGAAGAAGGGAATGAAGTGTGCTTCATTAACAAGTTGCAGATCAGGCCAGCTGCTTGCCCCTGATGTGCCATCGTGACATGCTAAGGACTGCACGTTTGTTGAGACAAGTCCTGAAAGAGCAAGAATGGCAGCTCAGGCACTGGTAAAATGGAGTGTGGCCAACAGGGTCAGAAAATGTAAGAGACCTGGAAAAAGATCCTGATAGAAGATTCAAGTCACTGTTTCCCCCACCTCCCAAACTAAGCATCTCATGTGCACTGACAAGAACTAGGAAGAGGTTTTATTTTGCAGTTTCAAAACAAAATTTGAGAGTTGAGTATATTCTAGTTCAATTCCTTTCACTAGGAAGTCATGTGAAATAGGAATGCCTGACAAAACAATGACGTATAGGTAAGGTTATACATGAATAACCACATGGTATGTTAACTCTGAATTGCAGCGTTTAAATGCTCAAGAATCTGCTTATAGGTGTAACCATACTAGATTCAACAACTCCCTCARTTAGGTCCCCCGAACATTCTGTGCTCATTTAATGCTATAAGACACCAAATACACTCTTGTAAAACACTTCTACCCTGAATTTCATCACCTGCCTTCTCATTTCCTGAATAAACAGTTCATGTGTGAAGAAAGCTTTGCTTCCTCTTTTTCTGTATTGCTGTTTTCAGAAGGAGCAAAACAAGAAGGGTGAAGCGCTAATGAAAGAGCTGAAAAAAAAAATCTCTAGTCTAGAAAAAACTTGCAAACTAGCAGCATAATCTAGAACTCTCAGCTGATCCTTTGAGTGTGGCAGATGGCAACAAATACCAGGAAAAGCATAACAGACTTCTGAACAGCCACTGCAACTTAAAAGTTATCTTAAACAGTTGTCCTGCAGGCAAACTTGTCCTGGTAAAAATGAAGGAGTACTGAACAGGCAGCAAGAGCCTGGTATGAAAAGCAACAGTCTCAACGCTCAAATCCCAGGTGTTCCAGAGCCATTTCATTAAAATACACTTCAAAGCTTCTTAACCTGCTCCAGTCTTCGTAATGCATATTTTGCAGGACTGTTTCCAAGATTCAAAGTTGGCTCTCTTCATGTTAAAGATGGCCATTTCTTCAGGTAAGGGTGTCTCATTACCTGGACCACTAGCCGCTTTGCCTCTGCAAGCTAGTTTTATCTAGGGCTCAATCTAACTTTTCCACATAAGAATGCCAGAGTCACTGGATCACTACGGCTTTTGCGTTTATTTAGCTTAAACCAAAAAATACTCATGATGCTTCCTAAAGCATTCTAAGATTCAAAAAAAAAAAAAAGTTCTGCTTTGTTGTGATGACACAGGAAAAGAACATTTAACCAAGCCTCACACAGCCAAATACAAAATTTTAACATTTTGAGATGTTGGGGCAGGGGTTGCTCTCTTCTCATATTTTGTAGATTTTATTTATATCTTCCATTGCTGCTACTTTAAATATAGTTTTCTAAAGTTTGTTGGCTTCATTTAGTTTTATTAACATACGAACTTGTTTTTATCAGAGTAGTTGTGGCTTGTGGTTGACAGGCACTTCACTGATATTGAGGATAGATGCACACATAGAAAAGAAAATTTAGGACTACATCTATAACTAGCATTTGAAGAATAATACTGCTTTTCTAAAATATAAAGGCAAACACAGATGTTTACCTGTACATTTTAACAAGCACGATACACCCTTACTTTTAAGTTAGCAGTTTGAACAATGTTTTGTAATAGTTTTATTTTTATAATCCWGCCTGCAGAACAGAGCAGAAAGTCACAAAGAGCACTGAACAGGATTACCACATAGGGGACTTGCACGTGATCCTGATGCCAGTTCCCTCCTCAAATCATTTATATCAGAGTGACATGACAAATTCGATCGCTTCAATTTAGAAGATCCTTCCTTTCTTCTAATGGCGTCAGAAATTTTCTTTCACAACTGTAAATGTATTACCAGTAGTCAGACACATCCAGCTAGGCAACTGATATTCATCTAGTTAGTGATTTGCACTAGAAGCAAAGATGCTCCTGTTAATAGCTCAGAAGAAAAAAAAAAGGAGAAAAAGAAAAAAAAAAAAGATAAAAGTTCTCTACTGTGATACCAGTTGGTACTCCCCCACAGTTTCTTCTTACCTCTAGCTTTGAAAGCAACTTCAGACTGCATGTTCTCCCAGACACAGCTGAAGKAGATGCTGAGGTTACTAGCATCCAGCACTGGTCCTGGTCTCTCCTCTCTCCCCCTTGGAGGCCACTGCYTTCCAGTCCTGTCTGGGTTTGTGCCTGTGCAGGCACTCCCAAACCTGCTTCTGTCAGAGGCAGCCACATTATTCTCAGGGTATTTAAACAAACATCTCTCAAAGCACAAAGCATTTAAACTGAGCTAGGCCAAGGAGATACTTTGCACTTGCTTTTCTGCTTGCAGATCTCACATAGCAATCATTAAAAAAAAAAACAAAAAAAAMYAAAAAAACCCACACCCACTACCTAAAAAAACAAACCCACACCACCCAAGCATTTGAGAGGCACCCTCCCAACCTACCTCAGCTTCTGCCACAACAATTGTTGCAGCTGTGGACCACAGACTCACCCAGCAGTGASGAGAAACCAATGCAGGAAACAAAAGGAGTCAAGCCAAAAGGAAAAGGAAAAGCAATTCCTTTGTTTAAGGAATTTCTGAAGTGAAAAAGTAAGATAAGTCAGCAGAGATGTTTCCATAGACAAGATGGATAGGTGGAAGAACAGTTCCTTCCGTTTCTGATGCCAAAGTGGAATCAGTTGCAGTTCTGAGATCCTGAGACAGATCTGAATTTCCTTTACACAGAACTTTCCAAAATAAAATCCAACTTTGCTCTTCTTAAAAGGAACGTTTTTCTCGTTCCCCCTTACTAGACTACTGTCAACAATACACAAACATAGATTTAAAGCATTTAAAAAAATAAAAAAAGGGATACTTAYGATTTCCAACCTATGAAAAGTACTTTAATCATGTTAGTATCAGAACTAATTCATCATGCTGGAAAAACTACATAGGGACATGAAAAAAAATTACTTCAATACTTCAAAGTACAAAAACCATCTTCAGTAATGAAACTGCCTAAACACCTTGAATAGAATATAACTACAGATACAGAGACATTTGGATTCTTGACCTTCGTCAGGAATAAAGTTTCCAAGACAGCTATCCTGAGACTACACTGCAGAATTACAGTCACTCATATCACAAATCAGTGARCTGTCAACTGTCAGATAAACTGTATCAGCTGACTAGATGAGTACTATTTACCTGTTATAAAGGAAGTAAAGGAAATTAGCTTAAACCAYTAGGAAGCTGCTGTATCTTGGAAATTGTAATGACTTTACCTGGTCGCATAGGCATGAYCATGAGGACAAATCACTGCCCTATCAAGGCTATTCCAATTGGTTTCCAGTATTATTTTTCTCTGCCTTAAGCAAACACAAGATTCTAGCTTGCAACAATTTCAGAGCATGTACTTGGTCAGACATTCTTACACCTTTTGCTTACTGGGATTGTACAAACAAGTTCAAGTTTTAATGTGAACATCAAACAATTATCTCAGACATCACAGCATGCATCTCTTATGTTGCAGTATCATCCATGCTTTAAAAAAGAAAAGTAGTCTGCATTGCTGGGGAAAGGACAATATTTTTCCAAGACTCGGCCCAAAAGATTACAGAGCTTTTTGCTTAGGAGAATTACCTACTTTTCTCACAGAGTCTCTCCCCCATATGTCTGGGAGCTACAGATTCCTAGAAAAAAAAGGGAATGGCAGTCTGCCTCAAAACAAAAGAGCATTTCTTACTGGATTCCTTCACGCAACTAATAAATGACAGTGTGAAATGAAACAAATCTTAACTGCTCTTTTATATTTTCATTTCTACCTGTACAAAAGAAACTTTTAGTCTCATAAAGGGCACGGGGGAATGGAATTGGTTCAGAGTACTGAAAAAAATCCCAGAACATTGTTTAGCTGATTTGCTAAGACCTACTCAAGAAGAATATAATGATTCAAATTCTAAAGAGGCTGCCTTAAGCAGTATATATTTAGAACTAACACTGGACTACAGGCTTCCAAAACTCTAACCATGGCAAAGCACTTTTTTTGTGTGTGTTAGTAAGTATTGTTGAGGAAATGCATTAGTCTAAAGAATTTACCCATCTTTTCTCATCCAGAGCTTCCAAAAAAAAAAAAATCTACCAGTACAGAACATCCTTTCTTTCGCCAAGCAGTTTAATTTCATCAAAATAGGAACTGAGATTACTTCTCTGGTTCCTGCTAATAAGAACCACAAACACACTTACTGGGGTTCAGTTAGAGAGCAACTATGTTCCTACTTTCTGCTCCAAAGTGAGAAATACAAAATAGAAAAAAAAAAATCAATACAAGCTTTAAATATTCTTTCATGCTTTTGAACTAAACACACTCAGACAAAATTCAGCTGACTTGTGCTTAGTTGCAAYACAGTTATATCATGACTGGGATGTACATTCTAAGAAATGTACATTCTGCAGGACTGAACACGAACATTTCAAACAACAATCTAATGTTTATTTCCAAGTACAACTTAGTTTTCCATATCTTGGCAATAGTGGCTTTTCTTGACACTAATATAGGGTTGATGGCATAAGAGAGACTCTTCATTTGAATTCCYTTCAGCTGGGGCTGGAAGGTAGTTTCCACAATTTCAAGATACAGGATATCTGTATTTGAATTAAAGAACAAAAGGCAGAAAATTATACTGTAATAGGAAAAACCCTAGAACTTCTAATTTGAAGGAGCAGCAGGTTCAAATCAGCAGTGAGAGTATCTGGATTACACATYATGGATTATTAAAAAGATTTAGAAAGTCTAATTTAGATTTCCATTGTTTATGCCAAGGTTACTTCACTGTTTGCCTAATTAAAATGATCTAGCAAACTTAACTTCGGACTTTTATGTATCAGTGCTAACCTATGTTTGCTATTCAAGCAATCGTCTATAGCTTTTTTTTTAAAAAAAAAAAGGAAAGAAAAGAAAGAAAAACACTTCATGAACAAGTATTTCAAGTAGCCATTGTATAGACTTAATGAGGACTAAGGCCTTTAGCATTGAACATCCAAGCACATTTTTTTCAAGAAAACGAGTCATTGATAATCAACTTTGTTTTGAAAGCGCTGCAGGAATGCTATACAGCTTTTAACTGAACAGGATGAATCAATAGCATTTAAACCATGTCATCAGGCCCATCACAGCCGTAAAACATGTTATTCCAGACCTGTCAAGGGACATYATATTCACTTTTTGGACAGTTCCCTTTTTTGCCCACCCATCTTCAAACAAAATAAGATGTCCCCCATGAAGTTTCTTTGGGTAATGAGAAGTGCTTAACCTACCACAATGAGCAGCTATGGAAGAAATACATAGTCAAATGACTTAACGTAACTGCAATTCACAGCCCTCAAAAATCAACTTGATATTCTTGCCTAATACAAGTTAAGCAGCAGCTCACACTATTTGCACTAACAATGTATATAGTTTCTGCCAGAGCTGAAAAAAGAATCCAGCCCTCTCCTAGATCAATGCTGTTCCTCAAGCACATAAGTTAAACTTACATGCTGTGCTATCCATTTCTGACAAGCAGAGTGCCTTCTGCTCCCAGTACCAAGAGGAGGTACCAGCATCCTTAGTAGCAAGAAATCCACACCATGATTCAGAGTACATTTAGTGTTCTCCTTTAGGGACTAACTCATTCAAGCAGAAAAGAAAATGTGATGATACTGGTAAYAGAATTTTGTTCCTGCTGGACCACAAAAAATTTGTGAGTTCACTTACCATGTAACCAAGACAGTAAGTCATTTGAAATATTCCAGAAAACAACAACTACTACAGAGGAAAGGCTGGTAAGCTAGGACAGAGGAAGTGTTGCTCTGTTGAGGGCCTGGGAGCATTGGATGGACAAGCAAGTCTTTCCTCTTCTGCCCAGTCTGGTCCAATACTGGGAATTCTGTTTCCCATAAAAACAGGTCAACAGAGTAGTCAGAGAGCGCTCCCCTTAAATCACCTGCTCAAATCATCTGATGAACCATGCAATTCAGTAGAACTGAGTAATGTGAAGTTTTGAACCCTGCTTCCCCACCATCTTCTACCTCCTCCATGATCAGCTAGCTCARGGAAGCAAGAATAGCATGAGGCAGGGGGCAAAAGACATCCCTCAGTGAGGATGGCCAAGGATACACTGACGAGAGCCACAAACTTCCTGGAAGGAAGGCATGAGCTCCAGCTAAATCAGTTATTAATAATACAACAAGGGCAGGAACACCTCTAGAAAGGAACATCTTTCACCTCACAAACTCAACAGATTRAACTTCCAAGACAGAAAGAACGTGTTTATTTTCAAGAAGAGAAAAACTACACCTTTCTCCTCAAACTATTACCCTCATTCCAATAYTGTCACCAACACTGACCAAAGTAATCCTTAGTTTTTAATACCTTTTCATAGTTTACACTCATATTTAAAACTGTATACAATACCAAGGTAATACTAGCTTAAATATCAAAATAATACTAACTTAAGCAATTCAATACCCTGTCTCTGTGCCATAGCATTTAACTACAGCAATATCACATTACATATTTTATTCTTCTAAGGGCAACTTACACATGTATTTCAAAATCTAGTATTTTGTAAAAAGATAACATATATCCATCTATATAACAAAGAAGTTAGGTAGCTATAGCTCAGGTCTCAGCACAACTCAACAGTAATGTACATCCAGACTTAACCACAGTCAAGCTTTCAATTCCTTAGACACATGATCTCATATGACATTTATTTTCACACAGAGCATTGAGACGTCAGAAAAAGGAAAGCTGGATTTATCTGTTTAGATTTCCTGCAGAAGAAGCCAGAAGAACAACTGCAGCTACATCTCTCCAACCATGAGGTATGCTAAGAGGAACAACTGGAAAAAATCTAGTATCCTGTATTACTATTCCATTATTAACTGGGTGCCAAGACTGATATCCAAATCAGTGGTCAGAGACACAAGTCAGTGAAGCTGCCTTCTCTTCCTCCTCCTAATGATCATAACTGGGAAAAAGATATGATAAATCAGTAGTTCTTAATGCAATGCAAGATTTATTTTCCTATGATARCTTTCAGAAAGTCTGTGATATTCTCAAACTTAGTTTTTGTTTTTAAAAGGAGRCAGTCAACAACATACTTTTTTTTCCAGTAATAGCTACATATAGTTTCTGTAACACATCTGGAATAGATTAGTGCCTGGTAAGTGCCTACTCCAAGAGTACTATTAATTTCATAAGATTCATATCTTTAATGAATATCCATCTGGATCTTTCAATGCCCTTTATAAATGACAAATTGCATAGTAATAGAAAAAATTATCCATCTAAATAACCAAGAAAAACATACAAACTTTCTAGTTAGATCAAAGTAATTAGTCGCTTGGGTCCCCCTCAAAATGGAAGAGAGAATCATGCCAACATTTCACAGACAAGATGAACAACTGTTTCCAAATGCTGATAAGTATAACTAACCTACCTAACCCTGTCTTTGGCCTTGAACATTAAAGATGAATTCAACTTGAAAACTAATTAAGATGCAAAGCAGTCTATACACTTTGGCACTAGAAAAGTGCATATGCATTTAATTTAAAAAAAAGAAAAARGGGGCAAATGAAAAGTACAATTATTTCTTCACATGCTGTAAGGGATTTGTTGGTAGTCTCTCTAAAAGTCATAATTCACCACCAGATAAATAAAATGAAGAAYTTAATTCTTCAGTTTCCCATGAAGACACTAAAACATTTAAGGTTTATGAAAGGAAACATCTCTGATACTAATAAAATTGAAGTTTTAACAGCAAAAAAAAATCACAGAAACAGGCACTGCTTGAATAATACCAATAGGCAGAAATCAAAAGCATGCCATGCAAGCAGGGATGAATACAGCACATTAGGACATCTTTTCTGTTCCAATCCTGTCTACTTCAGTAGAAATAACATAGATATAGTAGAACTCTAATGCACAATGTCACTGATACACAAAACAAGGTTTCCACTGAAGTAGTTTTAAAATACGTATTTGATGCAATACAGTTATGCTGGTTTGTAAAGCCACTTTGTCTCTGAGGAGTAACTTGCAGGAACTCTTTCTATTCCCATCCCACCCTCTATCCTCATCCATAGACTATTAAAAAGGATAGATATTTAAAACTTTCGCTGCTGAAACTGCCTGTTATAGAGTTGTCATTTCTAAAGTACAAGAAAACTGAAAATTAGTTCCACCTGCCTGTCCAGAAGTTGTCACTGACTGTTTCCAATCTACATGTGAGGAGAATGGAAAATGTCAGGCTACGATAGTTAATTAAAAGGTTTCAGAAAAACCTCACACTGATAACAGCCTACAATTTGAAAGYTTTATTAAAGAAAATAGCAGATTTAAGAGTCTGAAACAGTCTGACCTTTAAGAGTTGACCTTCAAGCCCAACTGGCTTTGAAATAAGAAACATCACAAAACCACAAGCAACTGTCTGTTTTCAGGAATGTTTCTAAAAGTGGCAACATTCCAGTTTAGAGAGAGAAAGAATGCCTCAAACAGATCAAAAGTGGTTTTGAACTTTTTAAACACTCTACTGAACATTAGGCTTTCTCTTGCTTAGACAAAATCATTTTTAGCACTTCTACAATAGATAAGATACCAGCTCTTAAAAAACATGAAACCAAGTTGGCTTGTCGTTCTGCATGCATGTGAATCTCCAGTATGTGATTAGTTTTGGC
>NW_028186801.1:1504108-1523288 GCF_003343005.1 Rhea americana | reverse complement strand
TTTTTTTTTTTTGACTTCTTGGTTTTGTTGCTGCTGGAAAAGTCAGTATGTTATTCTATAATCAGACCTCTGAGTAATGATGGGTATAGGAGACAAAAGACCAATGTCCAGCCATTAAAAAAGCATTTTGCTCTATACAGACTCTCAACAAGAACTGCTTTGCATGTCAGATACAAATACTGTGACAGCTGGGGACCAAGAGCACTCTTCAGCTTTGCTTAAAAACAAATCTATGGCTATTTCCCATCCTTCCCTACCTGAGCCTAAATTCACATTATAATATCTGATTCTGAGCCAAGTATAAGACTTTGCTGATTTAACAACATGATCATTTTTTCATGCTATTCTATACAGGACACAGCCACATTTTAATGACAGAAGAAAAATCTAGATGCCTTTATAGTTTCTTGTTGCCATCTACTCCTTCATACTAATCATCATCATTTTTTCCTCTGACATTAAATCATAAATTCATGATGTTTTCACTTACGATACTAAGTAGAAACATAACATACCTTTTTTGTGGAAGGAACTGCAGARTAAGTGATGTCTGCTTGTGTAATGAACTTAAGCTCCTTATCACCATTGTAAAGTTACTGCTCATTGGAAACAAAGTTCCGATGTTAAAGTGATCAGTGTGTTTTATCACAGTATAACCTTGCTCATTTCCTAGTGGAGTTGWCAGGGGTGTTTATTCCCCACTCCCAAACACATAAACCTGATTAACAAGCATTTCTTCATATTTTGACAACTTTGACTTGGCTATTCACTTTGAAAATGGCCTCTTTGTAAGTTGGTCTGCTTAGAATGATCTTAAACTTCAGTGACAAATTAAGATATTAAGACCTATTTCAAATATTTAACTCCTATCAGAAGTTGTTATYCTTGACAACTACCGTACTTCAGTTGTTCTGCAGATGGCATAGTATTTCATACAGCTTGCATATCTACCTTAACCTGAGGTTAAAAAGCACAAAATATACAACCGCAAGATTTGTTACAAGAATTTTCAGTCAGAGTATTTGCAGAACCTACCTCAGCAAGAAGCATCAGCTTGAAAAATAGAAATCTCAGACCCTTCTCAGCCAGCTAAGGACATGTACTACAATGTCAAATAAACTATAAAAATTGTGAGTTACTACAGCTGAGATAACATCCTTCAAATGGTGGCCCACAATAAACTGTTCCTGCATATRGGAATTGACCATATTCAGACATTTTATTTCAGTTGACCATAATCAGAGCAACATAAGCTATTTTGCCTAGAAAGCACCGTTATGATGTAGCAGACTATGTCTAGAACCCATAAGCCTTCAAATAGCTGTGGAATCAGGGCACAAACTTGTCAGAAAATACTGCCCTGCACAGTAAACCCTTGAGCTTCAGATTAACCACAACTTCTAGTTGTCAGACTGGACTCATCTTAAAGAATTATTCCTCTGTGCTGAACTCCCCAGGAGTCAGTCCTGTCTGAAGGGTTGCACACGTCATGACACATATGGCAGGAGCTTCACAGAAGWTCTTAACATGCAGTTCACTCTTAGCAAGCATAAGTGTCAGGCATTCAGGTAGATTCCTTGACCTGCAGTTCCTTTCCTTGCTAATATTTCAACTAGCATTCTTGGAGAAAAGCAAAAAATGCTATACCCTATTTGTACAGCTCTACAAACACAACTCTTAGAGGTTGCACTGCATAGGTTTAGAAATAGTTTTAATTAAGAGCACCAATAGCAAAATRCCAGGCTACCAACAAGAAACAGACCAATCACTAGTAAGTTAACAGTTTTAGAAGTCATCTCTTCAGGAAGTCCTATGTTTGCACTCCCCCAACTGAAAACTTCTAAGCTGTCAGCTTCATTATATACGTCTCAAGTGAGGTACATAAATATTTACTCAAACAGATTCTCATGGGACACAGTTTACAAACTCATCATAATTCTCAAATTAGAATTCATAAATTACAAGCATTTCCATTTCCTACGGAAAAGGATAGCCTGATTCTCTTAAGAACAAAATTACCACCATCTTTACTAAGCAAAATGTTTGCAGGGAGCCACAAGCAGCATGGGATGTCAAATGCTGATGCAGGAGGAGCAAAGGCCATGTCACAACAGCATCATCTATAAATCAGCCAGCTTAACAGCATTAAAATCCACAGGTGCAATGGAGAACAGATCTGTATTACTGCTATCTGCCAGAGTACCAATAGTAAGGCTTCTAGAAGTGTTCCTCTCCTAGCAAATAAATGCATGCTGATAACAACTGCCCCAGATGCTATATATACACCTGGGGAAGCAGAGCATTATTAGTTTTGCTTGTACAGCTCATGTTGTAGTAGTTTGGCTGGGGAGAGGAAAGACTTGCTGACATATGCACCTCACAGCAGCTTCTCCCACATAGTTACAATAGCTTGGTCTTTGCAATGCAAGGTAAGCAGCAAAGATGGCTAAACACAGGCTTCAAGCACAGACRCTTAAAATTTGGCAAGAGCGAAAGAAGTATCTAGGTTGATGAGAACAAATCAATGAACACACGCATTTGCCTCCAGATAGAGGGCAAAGAAAAGTAAAAGCACATAAAGAATATCACTAGAATTGTGAGTTGCTAAGACCAGCAGAAGAGCAGCCAAGAAGCACAAATATGCTACTATACACTTAAGTGAAAGAAGAGAAAGGGAGTCGAGTGGTGCYAAGACCAATATTCTAGAGAAAAAAAAATGGGAAGGCAAGGAAGCTGTGTGTCATGCTTAATATGGTAATACTTTTTATCAAAGAAGGAACCCAARAATAAAGCTGGGAGGGAGAAAAAGCATTTAATAAGTGCCTGACTAGCATAATTGAAACAGTGAGTTAATGAAACATAGCAACAGTCTAAAAGATAGTTACAACATGACAACTAAAGTTTTTTTTTCTTTTTGAGAGAGAGAAAATAAAACAAACAAACTGAAGTTGGGAAAGATTTCTCTTTATTATGCCTGTAAGTGATTGTATTAAAGCTCACAGGTCTCTTCTCTCCAAGACTCAAGTCCTTCCTTGATCCTTGGTTTGCGGTGGCGGGCGGGCGGGGGGGGGTCGAGCTCTAAGAACAAAAGATTCAGTGAGGGCTTGAGGGCTTTAGGACTGCAAGACCCTTTCCCTCTCTCACAACTTTGACGTTTTCATTGATATGAAACTTGCTTTAGAAATTACTTTCTATTTCTGCTGTCTGGACTGCCCTGCCCTGGAATACACAACACAGGATGCAGAAGATCAATTTATACCAAGATACAAGTAATGAAAATGCCAGCTGCTCTCTGAAAAAAATGAACTCTCTTCCTTCCCTTCCTCCCAGCATTCACAGACAGATGGTTAGACAAATCCAAACATCACCTCTATCAAAGCACTAAATTATATTCTAGTAATTCTAAGAGTCAAGAGGTTACTTCCAATAGTCAAAATAGGCTACTGTATTTACCTCCCTCAAAATGTTTAAGAATTATGAGTCACAACAAATGGCACCCATGTTGCAAAAAGAGACAACTTAAGTTTCAAGTCTAAATTTTTAAGATAGAAATACCTGATTTAAAAAAAAAAGTCTATATATCAATCACCTACAAGGAACTAATAGCAATAGGCAAACAAAAAACAGAAAAAAACACTCAAAAACTAAAATCAATTATTAATACTGGAAATGTAAGTATTCCTTTTTAGCCCCCTTACCCCTATATACCTACAATGAATAATAGCGTAAGTCTGTCACATGTCTCAAATTACCCTCAATGTATAGCGTCCAGAAGTAAGAGTTGAAATGTCAGGTCTCTGACTCGTTTCCCCCTCCTCTGCCATGACTGCCAGTAAAAATGTTTTTGTACATACTGATTTCACAAAAGGTCAACTGCCAGACAATATTCCATATTCAGAATTAAAGAAAAAAAGTTAACCCATTTTCTCTATAGTTCATGACAACAAAACACAAACAAGCTACCCTTTACACTATTTAAGTAAGATGCAGAAAATCATAGCTTCCTGAAATTTAAAAGAAAAGCAAAGAACAAAGGAGCCAGAGGTTCAAGACGTCTAAGCCTTCCACTCCTACTCAGCTATACAAAGTGACCATGGTGTTACAGAAGAGTTAACAGCYTGTTTTTCCAGAAGCAGACTAAGCCATACAGTATAGCTTTTCCTCTAGATCTTCAATAACCTGATGCCAAGCAGTCAGTTCTGCTGAACCATTCAGATTCAGAAGAAAAAAAAAAAGTATTAGACAAAAAAACCACGATTTTTAACTGTTCACATCACAAGAACTGACAAGATGTTAAGAATTACAGAGACTTAAAAAAAAAAAAAAAAACACTCTTGCATATGCAATAAGAAGGAGGACGACTTCACGGTATCTTATACAGAATATAATTAAAGAAAAGCATTCAGATTCAGAAATACATTTGTGGAAAGGAACTAAGAATTATATTAAAGGAAGATAAATTAGCAATGCTTGCAATATGTTTTCACGAGTTTTCTGTTGGCAAGCATCCAATTATTTAGGCTATAAAGATAAATATTAATTTGTTTCTTCTCTTCTCAAATGAAACTTTAAGGTGAAACTTGAAAGCATTCACAGAACATAGCAACTGAATGTTAACATTTGCCCTATTCTGTTCACATATCAATTCCTTCTGTGCTGCTTATATGACAATACAAAGAATGTAATTTCAGTACCTTTACGGTACAAGATAACACAAGGCCTTTTTGTGGTATTCAAAAGAGAAATCCATCAACCAACAGGGAAAGCAGCTTAAGACAGGCAAAAAGCAATCATTTTTATTTTATAATTGTACTTCATTTTATAAACAGGAATCAAATGTCATTTGATTATCAACAAAATATATATTCAAAAATTTTGAATAAAAATTATTTTTGGTCTCTTATTAACAAAAAGTAAATATTTATATTCAGTATATGCAACAACATACATTTACTAAGTTCTTATGCTTGAAAACAGTGCTGAAGTACCAGATCTTTAATCTTTATTGTGATGTAAACCAAGTTCTGCTAGGTAAGAAAGGAGAAATCAACAATAAGACATACAAGGACAGCTTTTAAAGCTGACTAAACACAAATACTACATACACACCAAAACACAGGAAAGAGATAAAACTTATTTTAATCCAATATGAACTTACCTATTAAGATTAAGCATTATTTATAACCTATGATTTCTTTAAAGCATTGACAATAATATAGACTAATTAATATTTAATTCAAGTAGCTGACGTGTTACAGACTAGTACCAGATTTCTATTTTGGAATTTCTTCTTTAATGGTTTACGATAGCTTATTGTTCTCCATTCTGTCTTCTATCTTGATTAGCTGCTATCAAACTTTTAAACAGTGCTTCTTGCCCCAGGGGCATTTCCAAGCAAAAAATCTTTTTCCTAATAGGAGGACATTCTTTACAGCGGGAGATTTTTAAAAATCTGGCTTAAAACTTCCCCTTACGTTCAATAGTCTTCTGTGTCATTCAAATAGGTGTGTCCAACTCYAGAACAGGATAAAACCTGCATTTGTTCAGAGGATGTTGTTTTTATTTGTAAATACAGTAGCCTCTATGCCAGTGTTTTTCCCACTAAAAGACTACTGATTTTTCTATTGTTCGTATTTAAAAATAGTTGCTGCATTAAAATTTACACTCCCTTCTGCAAGGCAATATAAGCCAGTGACTGCTAACTATAACCACAATTTTATTTGCAAGCTATAATCAGAGTACTGGTGTTTCTTTTTTTTTTTTTTTTTTTTTTTTTTTGGGGGGGGGTAATAAATCTTTATAGGTAGATAAAATTTGGGGCCTTTAATCTGGCTTATGTAACAAAACCTCAAACAAGTATCAGCCCTCTAAATATATTCATGAAGACTACATTTTAATTAACATTGAGATTCTCATTTGATCATAAAAGAAACATTACAAAACATTACTCTCAGTCCAGGAAACATATACCGTTACATGAATTCTTCAGCCTCCAATAGATCATAAAGGACAATCTAGAAAAGTCTTTAGTGGAAATTCTGAAGCCAGAATTACTGTCTTAGAATTGCAAATTCCTCCCATGCATTGTGCGAACTTAATTTAGAAATTAAAAAAGAAAAAGAGCAATCAAAGCAAAGAGTCATCTTCAAAGTCTACAATCTGCATCAAATGAAGTTGCCCTGCTTATCCATACAACAGCCTCTTTTAGAAAGAGGCCCTTTACTGCTACTGATGTGTTAAACTGAAAGCCTAGCTGAAAGAGTTCTCTGTTGAGGACTGTCAGCTAGCAATTTAGAGGAATTTATCTGCTTGTAATATATTACCAGTGCAATTTCTTTTATACACACAAATATATACATACACAGACACATACTATGCTCTAAGGTCTAGCAACTCCTTGCAGTACAGCAAATACTGCACAGGCGATGTGTCTGTGTCCTAAGGAACGCATATGGAGCATAGTCTGTCCCACCCACAAGCATACTGCTTTCAAAAAAAARCTAGTCCTCTACAGTGTCTGAGATATCTAGAGTAAACAGAGGTTTGATCATGCCCTCTTCTAAAACCATATTCTTCTGAAAATAGCTAAAGCCATGATTACTCATATGGTGCCTCAAGCTACAAAAAATGAGGTAAAAAATTCCCTACAGCAAGTTAACCATGATTTGTGTAAAAGACCAAGGGAGGAAAAAAAAAATGACAAACAACCAGGGAAATGAGAACAGACAGCTTAGCTGGAACTGCAAGCAAATGTAGACAGGTCATAAATCACAAGAAACAAAATTATAATCCCAAATGTTTTTCCTCAATAACACGCAAAAGGCCCTCAACATACCATTTACACAGAAGAAAGGAACAAGCAAAAAAGCTACCTCAACACGGAGGGAGAAGATTCCATTAAGTGTACATGCACCTACTGCTTAGAAAAATTACACACCATCTTCACTTAAAAAAAAAAAAAAAAAATACTTTCATTAGTACCATGCACTCTTTTTCCACCTCAGGTATGTTACATGTCAGCTACAGGCTCACACTATCAAGCAGCACAGTCAGATGTTCAATCACAGTAAGTTAAACATACCCACTACCCAGGTAAGGATTTTATAGCCTTCCCCAATCCTCCTTCTTATGGAGGAAGAATTCCTATTCTTATGCATTACCATAGCTTCCATAAATTGTAAAGGAATCTGATTGGAAGGGAGGTAATCCCTCAAGGAGAAATATAGAGCATTGTATGCCTACCTCATTGGAAATAAGAATAATAAAAGAACGCACATCTTGAGAACTACTGGTATGTTTGATGCCTGGGGAGCTGGGAAACACACAGGTCTAAACACTACTGCTGTTCCTGATGTTTCTCCTTATTGACCTTAAGTCTTGGCTAAAGGAAGACAAAAACGACTTTTCTTTCTGAAGCACAGACCTCTTCTGCCTTTCCAAAGGTTATTCCCATATTACCTTCCACTGCAGCATAATCAGCTATTCAGTTGTGTAGCTCACATTAGCAGAATTTAGCATATGTTATCAAAACCTAGATAAAATACTGTTCATTATGCTCAGAATAAATGTATGGTGGCTGTACAGCATGTACAACTAGCCCACAGAGGCTAGTCAAACCCAATAGTTTATAGCACAAAGAGTTACCAGAGCTCAGCAGACATACAATATCTCAACTGTCACTGTCAGATGAAAAGAGACCAAGCTATTAAACAATGAATTCATATTAAGTTGATGCCCATTTCTGACCCACCAAGTATACAGAATTTTTCCCCTGCACATCTCCCAATCATACTAGCTATTGAGTCATCAACAAATCACTGTTTCAAGCATTTTATTTATTTTTAATTCTGCTTCAACTACTACAGAAGTATTATTTCCCCTAGACTTGATTAAACACAGTAGTAATTAAAGATTAGTGATAATATGTTTGTTAAATGGAAAAATAGCTGTGCTACTATCAGTCTTCAACACTTACCATTTTTGTCAAGTTAATGAGCGGTACYGAGTCAAAATATTTTTTCTACATTCACTACTATACTAGAAAAATTCAAACTTCCCTTTGATTTTTATTAGTAGATAGTTCTACATGTCTAAATATAAAATATGATATCCAAAGGCATTGAGATGATGCGTAGAATGGTATCAATGTGTTTCAATTGTTTAAAGTAAATACTCTTTAAAGTTACTTATTCCAGCACGAATAGTAGAACAGCAACTTTAAACACTTGTGGAAAAACAGGGTAACATTGGCATTAATCTTTYACTCCCAAACAACTGAATAACTAACAGAATTCGAGAATGTTTTGTAGAAGAAAGATAGCATCCCTACTTTCCTCAACAAATAGCATTTATAAAGTGATTTATTTTTCAGTCTTTTGTGAAAAAATAAGTCAGAGTACTTCACTTAATATACAAGCCAAGAGCTTACACAGAACAAAAGATGATTAGTAACAAATGATTTCATTGTAAACTAGTATATGAAACAAAACCTCTTCCTTTTTGAATAGGATCTAGACTGTGTACACCCACTAATCAAGACACAGTCTAGATCTAATAAGAGYTTTTGCTGCAATACAGTATGGCACATACTGAAATCAGTTACTAACAGGCCTCCACTATACAAATTATTATCTTTTACTGTTCTCTTCTAACATTGATCTGACATTTCGCTTTTGATATTTCCTTTCTTTAAAAAAGAAAAAAAAAAGAAACGAAGCCACCTTCAAAATTTGGGAATTTTATTTATCAGAAAATTCTTTTGACAGATCTGTTTCCATCGCAGAAACTAAATGAAATGGATTATAACCATTATATGGTCAGATATCTGCAATAAACTTAGCTATAATCAGCTGCAATGAACTGAACAAAACCTTTTGTGAGATGTTAGAACCTGTAAGAACATCTATAAAAAAAATCTGCAAAAAAAGATCTGCATCTACTTTAGATAAACTAAGCTAAAATTATTTTAATACACATTTCTAGTTCACTTGCTACACTACATACTTTCATTATTTTAAAGCACCATTATAAAGTATACTATGGGGTTGAAAGAAATCATACAGACAGATATTTCAAAAGATGCAGATACCACCTCTGAACTCCAACAGTAACAAAATTGGCACTTTCGACAAAAACAGACTCAGTGTTAGACTAAAATCCTGCTAGTAGCAGTACTGCCAAACAAGTGCAAGACAGGCTAATATAGATATATGTACACCTACTTTTTAATGCAGGCATGAATAGTCAAAAGATCAGCTCTGGAAATACTGTCAGAATAGAACTAGGATTTGGTCTATATCTTCATCAATAAATTCATCCAATATACGAAATATATGGTACAAAGGCAACAACAACAAATCCACCAACTTCTTTGCAATATCCCAAAAAGCAAGGTTCATCAACCTGCTTCATATAGAAGAGATTCATATTTCTTTTTCATCTCTTCCTGTATTTACAGAAGGCCTGCAATGTCTTCAAAATATGCAATACCTACAGAAGCTTCAATTTAATGCGACAAATTAACTGGTAAGAGACAAGGCTAAATCATCTGACATCTAAAAGACCATACATTCTTTTACAATATGTGATAATACAGCACTGTTAAAATGCTATATTGACTTGACAATGCTAAACAGAACAGGTACTAACATGCATTATAGTAAAGCAAAACACTGAAGCTGTGAGGAACCCAAAGGAAACTCGTCATGCACAAGGAACTTAAAAATAATAATAATCATCACATGGACAGAACTTTCTATACTTCAGATCACAAGTAAATTCAGGAGAATGCTTCACCCCCAAATCATTAAATCAGAGATTTCAAAATAACTGACTGAATTCTCAGCCTTCAAAAGCCTGGAACTAGGCTTAAGAACAATATAAAGACCCCATATTCAGTATCACTTATGCATTTCCCACAGATCTGAAAACTCCAGCAATTAATAAGGAGAATGATTTAGCAACCTAAGTGCACAGAAAGAAAAAAAAAAAAAAAAAAAAAAAAAAAAAAAAGCTGAGTTTTCTATAATTATAAGAGGCTTTTATTTTTGAGCACCATCTTGTATGAAATGAGGAAATAACACATTCAGGTGGTTTTGAAATGTTGAGTATTGTTCAAACTCCTTCAAAGGATGCTAGTGCACGTATCAGAATTGGCTACTGCACACACTGATTTATAAACTCTCCTACAGACACTTTTTGCCCAAGTTTAGTGTTTACCATTTTCTAACAAGTGATTATTATTAATTAGATATTCAAATGCAAATTCAGTACTCAACTGAAAAATGTTATATCATTACAACAAATGACTTCATGTTTCCAACTATTTTGGCCTGGGCTGCAAAATCTTCTTTTAAGAGACCCTATTGATTTAAAATTACTATAAGGCTTGCTACTCAACATAAAAGCTTGAATTGATGCCCCCTAGAAAATTTTAATTTTTCAAAGACCAGGTTTAAATGTTTGATCATTCTGCTACCCAGGGACTGTATCTGCTTTGTATTTCATTTAATCTTGTGTTTTTCATCAGACTTAAAGAATACGTGTTCTGACCTTATCCAATGAAGTGATATCAAAAGGAACTTATTTCTTGCAAAGGGACAAATAGGCCTGCATTGGATAATTTGAAATAACCTGTGGAAACAGTGAAAAGTGAAATTTGCCCCATCAGTCTTAACAATTAAGTGGGTAATGGTGCAACTGAGAGTCATTTTGCAGACAATTCAATTGAATTTCAATTGAGCACGTCATTTTGCAGACACCTTACACTATATAGTAAAGAGTACCCTTTGTCAGGCAAAGTTATACATTAGCTGTAATTCACAGTCTTGATCACAGGAAATGATACTCTCTTGGAAAATAAATACTATAAAAGACCTACAATTCACTGTAAAAAGATCAACATGGACACTATAAACTGTTGCTGAGAAGCATGCTTGATCTCTATGTATTAACAAAGAAAATATTAATCATGGAAAAGGATTAGTATCGCTTGATCCTAGAGCTTTAGTGAAGCTGTTTGCAAAGAACATGGCTTCCACTTAAAAGGAAGAAGAAAAAAAAGTACATGAATTTAGTAAGCCAGACCTAGGTCAAGAAGCCATAAGAACAAATCAAAAGACTTATAAAATATCTTTTCTAGCAAAAACAAAAAATGCTTGACTCACTACACCAAGGCAATGACAATCTCAGTCTTCCAGGAGCTGTCCAGGAATAAGTCTCTGAGAGGAGAGGACATTTCAAATTTATTTAACAGAAAAGAAGAAAAAACAAAAAGGTAGAGACACGGCAGCTGGAGTTTGAAGGAAAAACAAACAAGATTTTCACTAAACTGAGCTCCAACAATGCACAAACAGTAGAATAACCTACTATGACAAAACATGACTCCCTTAGCTTAAAGCTAGATAGTGTACCTTTCAAAATTGTGGCATAAAAAAANTTTAGCATCAAAACTGGCTTAGAAAGTTCCTACCAAGCTCTGCCAAGCTCTTGATTCCACTCTCCTTGCCACACTTCACCACCCCTTCTATTGTGCCAACATCTAGCTTGTGGTGCTGTTCAACAGGCTTACAATTAAATGATCCTGCCTGGAATTTATTCCTTTTAATCCCCTTCAAGGAAAAAGAAAAGAGAATGAAGCAAACAGCAGGGTAAGAACTTCTTAAATACATTTAGCCAGAAGAAAGGTATCAAGTAGTTACATCTTGCACAGCTAATTCTCCTGCAGAAATTATCATCTTTGCAAGTCTGAGCTACGCTGGAGGCCAAATTGATACAGTCTTTCTTTGTACAGAAATTCAAAGGCTCTGTAAGAAAATCACTGGATATAAGCAAGTTTTAAATGCATTAATTAAAGCAAAGGACAGCTGAATCTTTCAAAAACAAAAATAAAATGCATACATATAATCCCCTGCTCAGGGGAAAAGAAGTCCACTTTCTACTGTTTTGTTGACTTTATAGGCTCCCTTCACCAGTCTGACAGTTTCCCCAGGCCTCCACTGGTATGCTTAACACAATCACACACCAACTTGCCTAAAAATTACGCTTAGTTTAGCTTCCATTTATAAGCTACAGAATCAACATTTAATAAAGCATGCATACAAAAGCAGCCCTGCTTTCAATTGTCAATAAAGACAAGAGGCAGGCACAACTGCCATCCCTCTATACAAGAATCACTGTCTACATGTCTAGAGCTACGTCAATGGCAAACTCTAAGAGAAAAAGATAAGCAATGAATTCAGCAAACAAAGGAGTTAGTTCATTTTGATGCTACACATGTGAGGATAAGAGGCAGAAAGTCATATGATTCAAAGTCCAAGTAATATACATCATATTACATACGTTACAAATGTTTCAACTAACATTTCGTACACTTGTATTAGATATTGAATTACGCTATTCTAATTGGATATTTCAAGCGGTTCAGTTCTCAGTAAGCCACATATAAACTTATTCTTGTGATTGCTTTCCACCGGAAAAAAGTACTGGAAGTCATCACAGGAGTTCTCAAATATGCAAGACAAACTCCTTATGCCAAAAGCCTCAAAACAGAGCCCTTTTCAGACAAAGGTAGCATCATGCAAGTAAGGAAACTAGAGTTCTTCTACAGCTATGTTAAATATTTGCTTTAAGGCTGCAGTCATTCTTTTGGAAAAGTTCTCCAGTTACCAACAATGGTAAACTCATTCTCCTGGTACAGTATGGCACAGCAGTTTTTGACAGCCATAGCTGCAAAACAAAGAACTGCAGTTTATGCAGACTCACTGCTTTAATGTCTAAATAACACCCTAGCTATTCCTTTCACATTTAAGAACAGTTATTTGTTTTATGAAGTATAACGGTCAACAGATCATAGCCAAATCTCTACTCTGGACAAACTACCTCATTCTACCTAGAAAGAACCTACTCCTTTCTAAGCTGCCAGTAGCCACCAAGCAAACAACAGACTCCTATGAAACTCTTCCTCCCTCCTTTTCTGCACACATCCCTGTGCACAAAGGCATAGGCTAGCATATTCTATCAGGTACCTAAAGCAGCCATATACTAAAAGATTATGGAAAAAAACAGGTTATGTAGGGGTTGATAAACTTCTAGAGACTTAATCCAAAACCTTCACAGGGCTAAAAGTTTTTTTTTTCCTTTGACTCCATGCATGCATGCATTCTACAGTGTTTAGACCATCTGCAACACTGTGTAACCTCCCCTCTCATCCTTTGGCCTGTGTGCGAGAAGGAGCAGTGACCTGTAAGCAGGTAATTTACATTAGTGAGAACTTAACATCCAACAGCCGAGGTGGGAGGCAGGGGGGAAAGAAGGGGGAAAGGAAGGGGTACTTCACACAGAAAAGGTTGTTTAGTACAGAAAAGTATCTGTCACCACATATCCTCAGACTGATCTTATCCTTTATCTCATACCTAGACAAGGAAAGGTAAGCTTTCCAGTAAATATGTTTCTTTTTTAGTATCACTTGAGGAGTATTTAAATTACAGCTTTACAGCATTATCATACATTTTTTAAACAGGTAAAGAACACAAGAATATGCCATCTGAATTTGTTAACCAGAAATACACAAGATCAGTCAATGCAACACTTAAGCAAGCATTACCCATGTTCTACCTAGTAAAGTACTCRTCTGTAAATGTATCCTTGTCACTAAACCTCTTGACAATAGTAAGAAAAAAATGCCTGAAGATAAACATTTCAAGCAAAAAAAATCCTGCATCTCAGCAAAATAAGCTTGCTGTATACATGGAAGATGTGTTTCACAATTCTTAAAGCCAGTTATATTTCTCCTTTAGAATGCAGCCAAAACCCTTCAATAAATCACAAGTTATAAATTCCAATTGCTATCTAATTTGCCACACAGTTTTCATACCAGCAATATACTGTTCTTTCTACTTAATGTCATCTAGTTATAAGCAATAAACACAGTTTGTCTTAATTCTCAAAATTGTCTGTAAAAAATACAACATCTAAAGAATATGTTTTTGAGGAATAAGCAGAACACATGCCAACCACTGACATAAGACCCTCTGTAAACACTTCAAAAAAGGCCTACAGTGCACAAGACAAATCTAGTTTGGGAATGTGATCTCTGTCCTTCAGAAAGTCAAGTCAGTCATTCACAGTCATTTATTACTTTTGGAGGTAGGGATAGGGAAGAAGAGGTGAGAAATGTTCTTAAATTTATCAAAGCTATTCCTAAGAAAAGAGTGTTGGACTTGCAAAAAATTTCAGATCACAATCATGTGTCCTGCTCAGTTTACTGGACCACCAGCTTACTATGGGCTTTAAATAGGTCAATAATAAAACCAACCTATTTTCTTCTGATGTACAATTCCTTAAACAGCTAAAAATTTTCAGTAATCCAAAAATTCACCTACGATATACAAAACAATGCAATGTTTCGATAAGTTGTGTAGCAATACTTAAGTTGATTGAAATTTTTTTTCAGACATTTAAATGACCAAAAATAGAGCTGTATTCTCAAATACAAGCCTTTTAAAAAGCAATTTGCTGGTCCTTAAAATAACCTTCAAAATACCATGGCTTCTTGTCAGCAGGCAAGCAAAAGATAACTCTGAAAGAAGCAAGTTGTCTTTCCTTATCTCAACAGGATAGTAATATCAACATCTTGTGCAGTACTTTAATACAGACACTGGGTGACAGGATTACCACACTAGAACATGTAAAAACATACAGATAGCCTATAAAAGCTAATGAACTAGTAGTCCAAGCTTAGACACAACAACAGCGATTTAAAATGGAACATGAAAGAAGATGGCTGAGCATAGAAAGAGCAGGAGACGTGCACTCTCCAGTACAGCTTCAACGTCATTGAATCCTTTAGATCTCTCTGAAACTGCTAACATTTTCATCAGATAAAGGATCAACACTGMAGACTGCAGTGAAGGAAAAAGCTAACTGAAACTTGCATTTCCACTTAMGAGTGGGAAGAAAATAAGGTTTATCTATTCATCTCGTAACACCAAAGTCCAAGATACTTCCTCACAACTAAGACTGCACTTCCCAAATGCCTCTTGCCATCTGTCGAACACTTTTAGCTCCTCTCAAGAGACTTTTTATGCTACTATACACATTACATCTGCAACAGATTTTTCCTGTTGTAGCATACAGATGGAATAAAACGATTTGTTTTATAACAAACATAGCAAAACACTGCACTGAACTCAAACTGTGTATTCAGAGTAACTGGTTTTSGATTGTACAATACTTCTGACTAACGTATTTGCTGTTAATCAATGCTCTATTACACACACTGTTTCCTAAACATCACTCACACATTTTACTGGGTTCAACACTGCATACATACCTTCCTTTTAAAGGTCAGTGTCAACAGTCAAAACATTAACCTCCACTAAGTCTCTCTACTATAGTATGAAATTACAAAAGTGAGGCAACTCAGATCAAGTTACTGGAGAAGCATACAACTTGCTATTACCACAAGCTGACCAAGTGTTCATTTTAGATAAGGCTACAAAGAGCTGCTTCTACTGCTTTTTAACTGTAAGTTATTTTTGAATATAAGTCATCATCTCCCAGATGATAACAATTCTTCAGGTACAGGGTGGAAGCAAGTCCGCAAAGTGGCAACAATACTTTTCTCTACTAATTCCCAGGATCACAAAAGCCAGTGTTTATTTTTCAAAATAACTTTTTTTGGAYCTTCTGGTTTCCAATAAGATCCTCTGCCAGCTGGGAAAATTTGGGAAAGCCATGCTAGCATCTATACTTGCTCATACCCTTTCAACAGGAGGAGGATGTTTACAATTGCTTTACATTGCTACTGTTGTGAGGTGCTGTGAGCAGGATTCTTCTCCTTGTCTTGGCGGAAGAGCTTGAATCAGCAGAAGTAAGGAACCTATTGGTAAACTGAAGTTAAACAGAGAGTATATCAACCAAAATACAAGGCAGCAACAAAGGAAATCACTTGAGTAAAATCCACAGAGAGTCCTCTAATATGAATCATAAGCCTTTTGGAAAAAAAGGTTTTTTACACCAAGACTGTAGCCCTGGTCTCTTATACGGGAGAGAGGATAAATGACAGTTCACTCAGCAAAGAATCTTCTGACATTTAGAAGCAGGACTCTCTACTTCCTCACTAACTCATCAAAACAGCATAGGTGAAGAACTAGAACCTTTAAAGTATGCTGTTTCATTTCCTGTAAACACTGGGACTACATAAACACACATCTCAAACAGGTTTCAGCTACTGCTCCCCTCCCTCCTCAACTGTCCATCTGCCATAGAAGCAACATCTTCATTAACTGCATATTACATAAGAAACCACAACATATCTGATCAAGATTCCCACATTAAGCTTTTGGGGACAGTACCATCAACTTTTGTGCTTGTCCTGCTTCTATTATGTTACAAGCAACTGAAGAAAAACCTCACAAATTTTGCCAAAAAGAATATTCTGTTTTGCAGAAAAGAGTTCATACTGTTACATTACAGAAGACCTTCTTCTCTCTTCCTTCAAGATTCTTTTACACTAGAAGTTGTCGTTCTGCTTTTGTCACAAACCTGACAACATTAGAGTTCGGTTCTCATCAAAAAAAAAGTTTGTTTTGTCACATTGGAAAGATGTAACTACACAATGGCATTTTCTCTTTGGAAATAGAGGTCAAAGAGTCTAACACAAGATAACATTTTTGACAGACAAAAATGAAAGAAATCCATGGCATTGGGGTGGCAGGCAGTGGGAAGAATAAACCCTTAGAAGACCACCTGAAGCTTCACAAAACAGAAGTCAGGTAGAGGTGGGAGGATAGGTGGTGCAACCGTCATTGCAGTAGAGATAAAAGCCAAAATAACTGACTTAGCAGTTTACTGAATGTTGTCTGAAGTGCTCTGCACAAAAATTTATTGTAAGGTAAGAGATGGAATACCACTTCACAAAATATAAAATATGCATACTTTTTCATACTAGAAAGCTGCGTACACATTTCTCCAAGAACATGTGAGCAGACAAAAAAAAATAGTATGTTTACAAGTAATGTATCCCCTAAAAGCCTTCTTGATGATTTCACCAGAGCATTTATAGCACTGAAAGGTTTATTGCAAGTAATTTGATATGGAGCAATCATCAGTAAACTTTCCCCAAAATCGTTGATTTTAGTATTTTAGTTCTCCTAGGAGCAGACCTGCGAGAATACAATATGAAGAAATGAACAAGCAGGAAAACATCAATCTGACTTTTTTCCCCTGATTCAATTCCCACTAAAGTAAACAGGAGCTAGATTATACTCTTGAAATAAATTCTGCTTAGCTTTTGTGTCAGTAGATGTACGACACAGAACTCTTCAAGTGTTTTCCTCTGTTGGTCAGCCTGACATCAGAAAAAAGAAACATCCTCATCTCARGGAAGTCAAAATCTGATTTTGTCATGTCAAAACAAAAACAAAAAGCAGCACCAGGCGTTCTTTATATAATAACGAATAAAAAGTGCAAAAGTTCAACATTTTCTCCTGCAAAGACAGGACGTGCAACTTTACATTGTAAAGGCTAACAAGCTTACATGTTTACGACACTTAAAGCACAGGGTTTGAAATACCAAGTCTGTATGTCCTTTAACAGTTGTGGGCAGAAACATGACCTGGACAAATATTTTCTGAAATATCAGTTCTTAATTTGACAGGAATGCATGTTTAGAAGGCGCTCTTTTCCTGACCCATAATTGAATYAGGAAAAGAGAGATCAATTCACCGCTAGATCTAAGTTATATCAGTCTCAACAACTCACTTTATTACAGCAGCTTCACAGCTCTAGAAAAATTATGGCAAAAAAGTCACAAATGACCACAACCACACATCTCCATCATCTTAGCTAGTTTCAGTTTTGACATAAACAACATTAAATTTGCATGTGGAAAGCTGGGCTGTATAGTAGATAGTATGTTCAAAGAACAGATTACTTCAAAGGTTAGGAGTTTTGATAAAAATTAGTGCATTGCTGAAACAACAAATATCCTTAGAAGCTTGTAGGGAATTCTAAAGAGTTCCCTTCCAAAGACACTAGGCATCAGTTAACTGAAATCTTATTATTTCCCTCCCCTTCCCTCCACATAAGACTAGTATTTGGGGTATCAACACTAAACTGTCACTAACTGAAGAACAGACCCGACAAAGACAACAGGGGAAGAGAACCATAAGCATTTCCGCTACCACCTGTAACACTATAGAAGAATAACCTTTGATCAAAAGTGTCATCTTTTCAAAATTGTGAAAATTAGATAGACATTAAACAAGCATCAGCAGGGACTCAACTGCGTAATATTTAATGCATCAAGCACTGATTTCTATTCCATTTCCTGTGATAAAACTGAAATAACTAAGGCTAAAAAAACTTCCAGATGAAAAATAGCAGTTTTAAAAGGGCTTCCTGTCCACAGATCCAAAACAGACAGCAGCAAAATCTCACATTAGAAACACCTTCCGGCATACACATGCATTAATGTTTTCCTCCTCCTTTTAGAAAGGGTTCTATACAGCATCCCTATAAAACAAAATTTATGAAGAGTGTATTTCAAGCAAACATTTGAGGCACATATGAATTGACACCAAGTATGTTAAACAAAATGTCGCTAGACAACTTGTGAGTACACTCTTTCTAGTGTATATGGTCTGCACATAAAGATTCAGAATAACAGCTGGCAGCAATAAGGGACTGGTTACAATAACAGGGATTCAGGCTTCATTCTCCAGGGCGCTGCCCGGTGAGATTGCTTTCCCAGTGCGAGGGGAAGAACATTACTGACAACCAAAGGAGTGAGATTTTAACTGCAGTCGGTCCTTAACACAACTGCTTTCACGTTGYGGTTTGTGCATCCTTGCGGGTTGAAGGTCCAAGGACGGTAAATAAGAGCAAGTCTGTCACGAAGCAAGCTTAWATGTCCTATTAATGTCCTACGATGCATGGCTTCACTGCCAAGCGTCACTGGTCTGAAATAAAGTTTTAAAACGCCACTACACCCTGACAGCGCGATTACGGCGGGCGCGCTGACTCGCCGCGTTTCAGCTTCGGCTCCCGCTCCCGAATTTAGGGGGATCAAACGAGCCCGTGYGGACCCCCAGCGGCCCCAGACTGCGGCCAGCGCGCAGCGGCACGGGGGCCGCGCCGCCACAGCGGCGCCCCGCACCGCCCGCCGAGCCTCCTCCCC
>NW_028186801.1:1432065-1503603 GCF_003343005.1 Rhea americana | reverse complement strand
CTGCCAGTGGGTGCGCGCAACCGCCGCGGGTCGCTCTTTGCCCGAGCGGGAGGGTGAGGCAGAGCGAGGGGGGCTTTTCCTCTCCTCTCCTCTCCTCTCCCAACTAACGTGCGGTTTTTTCATTGCTTTGGCCCTGGGAAAACAAGACTTCATAAGACCGCAGGGTGGTTTTGCTGCTGCTGGTCGTGTGCTGTTCCCTCGCTGCGCTGCGGGCCTTGAGTATTTGTATCTGTGTGACAGCTGCAAGTGTTGGCAGACCTACCTGCTGTGGTCAGTAAAATCCAAGTGAGAGGCTGGATAATTACCGGATCTCCGGATCTTTTTTACACAAAATGACTTTTGTCGGTTCAGACACAATGGTCTAGAAGCTAGAACTCTTGAGCCTGAGCCCCTTTTTGTTTTGTATTTCCTTCTAGCAYGAAGAAAATCCTCTGTAATAGTTCTGAAGAAAAGTCCTGTGTATCAGGCTGACTTTGGTGTCTCCACACATCCTGCAGTATGAGGTCAGTTTCTCATCCACCTTCATCCATAGGGCCAGGACCTAAAGGAGGAGATAGGAGACACTGAACTTGAGCCTTTTGACTGCAGGAGATCTTACTATGGCTCAGGATGATAKCTTTAAAGAATAGCTGGAAATGTAAAACAAATAATTTTAGGCCAATGACATGCTTTATGGTAAGACTGGGGTGCCAGTGTGGAGCTGAAAAATGAAAGTTGCTATAAGGGAAGCTATGGGAAGCATAATTGTTTTTTGCTAGGAAACACTGCTGGACTGAAAGAAGATTCAAAGATCATTCCAAAAGAAAAGAAAAGCACAACATAATCTGAAAGGCAAAACCAAGACATTTTCAGGGATAGCTGGAGGGAGGCCTGGCTAGGAGGGAGCTACTGAAGTTCATGATGTTGGATTTTAATTCTTTTTTTTTTATAAGCAACTTACTTTCAAGGAGCACTACTCCTTCAAGCGGAAACTAAATTGTACTGAATATTGGAAACAGTTCAGTGATAAATAGCATAAAAGCATTGTACTAATCATCAAGAGTGTTTTTAAATAATTTAGGCAATGAAAAACGATAGTAACAATGGAAATAATATATTCTCTGAATAAAATTCTACAAGTGAGATGATCTCTAATTATTATGCCAAGAAGAACATCATTTTGGATTTTTTTTTAAATGTGCCCCCTCAAAGCATTTTTAAACGTGTCATTGGTGGTATAAAACCACAATGAGCAGCTTTCATATCATGTTATTATATTTAAAGTAAAATGAATGAGTAGCTCACGTTTTTATCATCTGCCTGATGACACAACTGAGAACAGTTGTAAAGTGCTGAGTAACTTTTGGAGATGCTAAACATCTTCTCTTTCCACTTATTTTGAGGGGAACTAACATCAGTGCATTCAGAAGATGTTTGGTACCTTGAGCATTGACCTGCTAAGTAATGACACAAAAAAGCCRTCAAAAGATTAATGTGTCCACGTCTGAAAATAAACCTTCTAGCTCAATCTGTTTTTCATAGTATTATCTGCTCTACCTCAATTATGTARCAGTGTCACTAGGAGTCCATTATCTTGGGCTAATATTCTATCCACAATCTTTTCTTTCTGTCCCTTGAATAATGTGAGTTAATTAAAAGACTGAGTATTATTTCCTCAGTACTTTTTAATACTTCTTTAGAAGTACATATGCATATATTCCTGAGTACGGAAGATTCCTTTTTGTTCTCAGCAATTAGGTATAAAATGTTGCAGAGAGCAGAGCAATTTTGTTTTCATTATTTGAAAGAAAGGATTTAAAATTTCTTTTTATAAAACTTACTACAATTAAGCAATAGTTGTCCCCAAAGGAGGGCCCTAKAATGAGATAATTCACTCTGACATGAGTTAGACACTAGGGCTTTCTCACTGTAAAGCCCACAAATTCCTAAGGTCGTTTGTGGTCTATATAATGGATTGAATTTAGCTTTGGGAAGCAGCAGTTCTGTTCAAGTGTTCAGATCACATTTTGCCTTGTAACAGATAGCAGTACTTTTAAAGCTATTTTCAAAGACGCTATATTTTGTGCTTTAGTATTTTGAGAGCTCCAAAAAAACACGGAAGTTTTTAAAGTTGTGCTAAACTGTCATGGATGGGTCACAATTTGAGATGTGATGATACCAGACAGTTGCTGGCAGGCAGAAATTGGATCACTGAATGGGCATTCTATGAGTCCATACTGTACCTGATCCCTTTTCCATATTATGCTTTTCTCCTTTTCCTTCAGGGCACTAGTAAACTTCTATTCCTTATTCTTTAGAGGGCTTTCATAGCATTACAGAGTTCTTGTATTTAGATTTGTGGTAGAAGGACGCACACCGAGACAGCAATAACAATTTATGGAGYATTATAGGCCTCTGTTAATGTGGCTTATACAGAATCAAATAAAAGTTAATACAATTTTTTTTAGGCAGTGCAAACGTGGAATATGTAACARGGAAATTTTGTAAAGCAGGGGTGAAAATGATTTGAGGACTCAGAATGCTATTGAATGCTGGATATGTAAGTATGTAGTAGGTATGTACGGGTATAGGTATATAGAKATATATATGTATAGATATGTATATATGAATAGTAGGCACGAGTTTATACGKCACTCATTAGGATTGTCAGGCAGAAGAAACACCTAACAAGCACCACAGATACATTCATTGGGGAGAGTGTTTGCTTGTGCTGCGTGTGTCTGTGTAACAGATCTGTTGGGAAGCATGCCTGTGATTAGGTATAAAATAAAGAGAGGCTTTCAGTTAGTAGGGAAAAAAAACTCCTTTTCCTGTAGGAAAGCCTCAGTTATCAATCCTTCTTAATACATATGCAGCGATAGAAATAGAAACCACTCTATGAAAGAGTAGAGGTCTGTTCTGTCTTTGAAATATATCTTTCAGTAGGGCATATACTTTTCTTTAGAATAGCAGGGATACAGGCAATTTAAAGATGGAGATGACCTTTGAGGTCATTTAGTCTGTATCTTCTGTGCAGCRTATTTGTAATAATACACTGAAATATGTCCTTCATCTCAGTTACCTACAGCTGCTTCTTCCTGGCTCAGCTCTTGCAAAAGGAGCAGTGAAAGGGTGAGCAAGGTTGCTGCTGAAGTGGGAATGCTAGGCATGAACATCCTCCAACTGTAGTGTGGGAGCTTGTGGCAGCTCTGCATCTCACAGTTGCTTCCTAAATTCATGAGTTCTCTGCTGCGTGTTCCGAAAACATGATAAGGTAGTAGAGTTTAGGTTGAACAGCAAAAGGGCACAGCTTTTTTTTTGGTGGTTGCACTTAGCTTAAGGGGCTGCTGAGGTATGATTAGGGCCCATAGATGCTATGTGAATAGAAAAAAGTAATGAGAGACATGAGATAACATACTTGCAGAGTCACTAGAGGATTATTCACTGTAATCCTGGTAGGTTTTATCTTATTATCTAGTGGTAACACATACCACATGGCACTCTACTGGTAAGGTAAAACAGAGCAAAAGACTAAAAGGAACAGCAGATTCTGAACTAAAGTGAGAGTTCTGCAGTCCTGTCAAGGGAAGCTTCTGCCCTCCTTGTTTTTCTCCTGCTTATCTGGAGCATATAGCGTAACTTTGCAACATCTGTAGGCACAGAGAGCTAATTAGTCTCTGAAAATTAGAAAAAATTAGAAATGTATTAGAAATCTTGTACTGAAAGCATTAMTATGAATATATCAATAACTTCCTATCTTGAATAAAATTATTYCTTGCTTACTCTTACAAGAAGTTTCAGCTTCGCATATCTCTCAAAGRAAATTGCAGTTTTTGTTCTCACCTTGAAAAGATTTTATTTTTAAAAAGTTGAAATGCGGTTCTTGGTTATAATTACAAARGCAGCTGGGATTGAGTGGGAAGAGAATGCCATTTTTTTTAGCTAAATGTTTACCTAAAATGCTTTTTTAGACTTAACTACAAAAAAAACAACAAAAAATACTTACAGAGGTCCTCTGTTGCCCTCTACAGGGAAGTGTTAGCATTGCTTTTAGAGTAACCAGTTCTACAGCCACTGAACACTTTTTGCCAAGAAGCRAAGCAATAAATGCCTTATTGCATTACTCTGTTTTGTTTTGGAGAAATTATCTTCATGGTCACATTATTCATTAATTAAAAAGAACTTATGTGGTTCTGAGCATATTGTTCATGATAGAAGACAACACTTCACAGAATCACGGAATGGTTGAGGTTGGAAGGGACCTCTGGAGATCATCTAGTTCAACCCTCCTGCTCAAGCAGGGTCACCTAGAGCATGTTAGACAGGGYTGCATCCGGCCAGGTTTTGAATATCTCCAGAGAAGGAGATTCCACAACCGATCTGGGMAAYCTGTTCCAATGCTCTTTTTGAACACTTAGTAGTACTCTCTTTGCCATGGAGTTTGGTAATGTATTGTCATTTTAGAGTGAATGTTTTGAAGCTTTAAAACTATTTACATGTCTAGTAATGATTGGAGTTTCTGGGCTGAAGTCAGCATGATTGTAGTAACTGAAATTACAAGCAAGAGGACAATAATTTTAGGTTTGATTCTAAAAGCTATGTTGCAASTATCTGACATCTTTCTAATTTACTTTCCATTAATTCCTATTGTCTTCAGTTTGTTCACAGTTAAGACTGCTATCCTTATGGAATGGCTTTTTCCACAGTAACCCAAAATTTTCTTCATTCAATCATAGGACTAAAGTAAAAATCCAAGCGTATCTTTCCACCGTTAAATCACATTTTTTATTGTACAAGCAGCTGAATTGTGGAACTACTCATCTGATCACAAGTGTTGGCACTCCAGAGTGCTATTACATGTGTTTCTCCTTGCTTTAGATCTAAGCTTGTCTCTATGAAATATGTCAGTCCTGCTCTTCTGCATTATATTTAGTTATTTAGGACATGATGTTACAGGATTTTGAATTCAACACAAGCACTTTGTTAAGTACCAGTTTATTTTTATTCTTTTGCCATCCCCAGTGCTCAAGTATTCTCAGCCCTGATCTGGTTTGTCATTTTAGCAATTTTTAGTGTGCTCTTGTCTGACAAGTCCTCTTAAAATATCTGCTATATCAGCGCCTACCCTGTCTTGAAAATTTTCTTTCTTTCCACATGACTGTGGCTTCTATTTTCTTGCTGAGTGCATTTTTTTTTTTTTAGCTTCTACTTCCATGTAGAGAAACTCAGATTTCTCAGGCACAGTGGATTGAGCTTGATAAAATTATATTTAGCTGTATCAGTAGGATTTTAATCTCATAATCTTTCTGAGAGGAAATCCATGGCAGCAAGGAGATCTAATGATCCTGTTTCACCTGCCACTTAGTTTGTAGTTATAGTCTTATGGCTTTATAGTCAGTTTTTGCAGAACTTTGTGCAAGTGTTTGGTATTRTGAGAAAATAGATAACAAAATGCATCCACTCTTGTACCACTGGTTATATACAGGATGTAAACACTCRTGTTTTATACGGTAAGTCAGCTCTTACCTGGGTCTGCAATAACCCTTTCCAATAATCAATTTGATAACTCTTCACTGCAAATTCCAGATGCATTCCAATTCAGACATGGGAGGCTAAGATAACTTTTCCACAAGTTTGAAACATTTCTTTTTGTTTTGGAAGGTTTAGATTAGCCAGGGTTTTGAAGAGCATGAGGGGAACAAAGAGGAAGGTGAAAAGCCTTSATGCATTTCATAGCGTACAGTTATATCTGGCTGACAGGAATATCAACCAGAATCCGTTCAAGCTGAGGCTACACAGTCATTAATTAATCCAGATCTGAACTTCACAGTTGAAGAATGCAGGGTTGGTTCTACATCGTTCCTATGTGGAAATGTAGATAATTCTTCCTCTGCCTAAAAATAGTTAAATGATAAAATCAACCCCCCTGTCCCAACTAAAAAGTAATCTGAAAGAGTTTTTCAATGAGAAATCAAAAAGATCCTTGATGATATTTTCAGCAAGTAATCAAAGTTTCCAAAGTATGAGATACTAACTGCAGAGAAGGAAACTTCTAGTCTGTGTAATGGTATCACAGAAAACTAAAAAGAGTGTCTGGACTAGACACCCTTTAAGATAGAGTGTATTTAAGATAGAGGTAGGTATAAGTTCTTAGCTGGTTAGCCAATGCTTGCAGGATGGGATTCTTGCAGATACTGCATATGCTTCTGGAGTATCTGATCAAGTCAACTGCACTGCTTCTGAGGGTATTTTTCTGTCAAGACTTCTTTGTGGTGACAGTTTTCTCCATGTGGAGGATATAGATACATCACAGTGTTCAGGATGCCACAACTGGATTTCTTCACAGAACATTTACATTCTTCACCACTTCCTTGTAAAGGTGATGAACCAGGACTAAAGTCAACAAAATTGATGGCCTGTGCTAGTAAACCTGTAGGTACTGCATGGTGCTAGTCTTCTGCACAGGGTATCACACTTACTGTCTACYGTCATGTATGTTTCATTCTCAGGTGAATCAGGAGCTCCCATCTGATCCTAATATTTGTCYTTGCAAAGCTTATTATTAGGCTTATCACTCATCCACCACACACTAACTGAAAGTGATGGGATGCTAGACTGGAAATATAGGATGTCCCGCACTTACTCCATCCTTGTGTGGTTTGACAACAGTGTCAGGCAGCAGTTTCTACAGAGATTTGTAGTCTTCCTGGAGTGCTGGTGACACAATTCCCTCAAGCTATACCAATTTTGCAGGGAGAAAGAAATACATGCACACATTTAGTGCAAGATGCTTCAGGTTGAACCTTCTTTTCCAGAACTTCTTGCTATGTTCTCTATATTTTCCTCCTCATTGTGGAATCTTGTACAGAATGTGTGAAAACATACACATAGTAATAAATCTGTCTTCAAAAGAGAAGTTACCTACTCGGGGTGGGGGAGGGGGAGGGAAGGAAAGGGTCTCAAGTCCATGGACAATATCCGCTGGTCCCCCATTTTCCATTAAAGCTTTTTTCAGTGCTCTTTTGTGGGCCTTCAAAACCACAGAATGTATTGCATCAAATATAGTAGACAGCTATTGAAAAAATAGGGCCAAAGGCTTAATGCAGAGAACTTAGGCACTATTTCTCTATTTCAGCTTTTGTATCATACASCTCCTGTGTTATATAACACTTCATTTCTGTCATAAGAAGGGCTGATAGATAGAAAACTATGTAAAAGCAATTCATCAGATGTGTTTTTAGGTCCTTTCCATGTTATACTGTGCTATTTTTCACTCTTCCCCATGTTTTTGTTATGTTTTTAATATATACCTTTAATATGTTAAAGGCCAGTGTCTCACAAAGCACATCTGTGCTTTGACAGGCTGATGTTGACAGTCTGGGAGTTATGCTGTTTGTTTTGGCATATGTTTAATAGTTATAAACATCACAAATGAAATATGATGTGTGTACTTGGTGTTGCCCCAGCCACAGGGAATTTCTTGTCATTCCTGTATGTTGCAACCTATTGGTTTACAAATCTAGTTGGAAGTTGTCTAGGTGGTTCTACATTTTCATCTCATGAGATATCTGAACTATCATTTACTTTTTTTTTCCCCTGCGGGAATACAGTTGTCATTAAACTTGCTCTTGAACCACAGTTCAGGAGACCTGAGCCCTTTATTTATTTGCAATAGAGAATAGCTAATTATTGTAAGTAACAATATTTCAGATCTCCTCRGATATCCCAATACTGTATGTCATATCTCACTTACAGGAATCTTTGTGGGGGAAGAGGATAAACAAGCCTTCATTATTAACAGCTGTGTGTGCGTAGCTGTAAAAGTATTGCTGAAACTATATATTACCTCATCAAGTATGAGTGAGACTCCAGTGGCCTGCAAAATAGAAGTCACAGTGTCTGTTCTTGAAAGGATAGAAGGGTAGAGGAAGACAACTGAGGGAATTATATTTAGCCCACTTTCCATTCCTACAAGTATACAGGAATAAAATCCATTTGCAGGCACTAGATGATAGTAAAGTAATAAGCAACAGCTGGCATTAATAAATCAGAACAAATCATATCAAGTAATTCTGATTTTCTGTATGACTGTGTATGGAGCTTTCTAAAGAGGAAGAGGTTGATGTGATGTTTCTTAAATTCAGTAATTTTTTAAATTTTTAATAACTATGAAAATACAATCTGGATAAAACTTCTATAAGGTAGGTKTGTAATCTACCTTTATACTTCTGGTTTAAAAACAGAGAACTTATCAGTGGTTCTTGTGGGTTCTGTGGGTTCCATAACAATTTTTGGGTCCACAATGAGGACTGTGGACCCAAATCAAATTTTGAGATAAAGGAAGCTGCAAGTAGGATGGATAGAAAAAGCAGAGAGAATGTGACAAATTGGAAAAAAAAAGGTGATCTGAAAAGTACACAACGTATTTCAATAAGATATATTCATGAAAACTGTCGCAATTAAATGCAGGAAGGAGAACAGCTGTAGCAAAAGAGTGGTCAACCTTTTGTACTCTGCATACAAATCTTGGTCTCAGAGTTCTGAGACACATGACTCCTGTCTTGGTGTCATCTCCCCAAAGATGGGAGATGGCCACCACTCTCTTGGGATCTTTATACTCCATTCATTCAAGRTTGGGTTGGACTGGACATGAAGCCAGATTACCTAGCTGGTCCAGAAGTGTCTGCCTCAGTAGCATCCCTGGCTCACTTCCTCCCAAACTTGTGGTTTTACAAACCCAGCAGTCCGTGCTGATCATTGCGTGAGACAGGCTGGCATGGAAGCTACAGTCAAGTTGCTCAGAAATCAAAATTTAATTGTGTTTGTTACAGTGGATCATAAGTGGTCACACATCAATAGTGCCATGCAGGTATATAAATAGAAATGCTGTTGCACAAATATAATGCATAAAGCAATTTCCCTCTCACGCCTATGCTGACAAGACTACCCTTAGAGTAAGTGACCAGTGTGGGATTTAGTGCTCCAGGAAAGATGTGTCCTATTGGAGAAAGTCTACTGGAGAGCAGAAGACCAAAGATYTAGAATACATAATCTCAGAGAGAGCAGTGAAAAATGTATTTTATTTAGTCTAGAAAAGTGCTGAAGGAGAYATGATAATACCCTTCATTCTTTGCTCTCTGACAAAACTGATGTGAAAGTTCTCAGGTAGTTACAGTTATTCTGGCTTTAGTTTTCCTCTGACATTAGATTTAAAGGAAGGAAAGCAACAACTCAAATTAAAATGAAATTAGTTTTGTACAGTAGCACACCTGGCAGATACTTCTGTGAGAAACACACTTTTAAACAAATGGCCTCCAGGAAGAGGCCATAAACTGAAAYTGTTGTTTGGCTTGAAAAGAAGACCTTCCCCAAAAGTACAATGCAGTTGGATTCATAATTAAATCATTTACCAGCATATTAATAAAAAAAAAAAAAAAACATTTTTAATTTTTCCAGTGGTATAGAAAAATCTAGTGAAGCTGATAAATGTTCTTGCTACTAAAGTGGTTCAGGAAGTTCATTAACRGGACAAAAAGTGCTGTCATGTCCTAAAACTCCTCACCTACTTTACAGATGATGTTTCCATATCCACACAGRTGAAGACAAATAGATTATCTCTGGGAATCAAGTATTCCAAAATGTGACAGTGTTTAGTCCCTCATTGATGGTTTCAAACTGCCTTTTCTCACCTGAGTTATTTTTACTGCTTGTTGTAGTTGTAGGTCTACTAGGCAACATTTGTACAACATAAATGAGCAGTATCAGTCTWGGGATGCTTTTGTTAACTGTTATGCCTGTATGGATAATTCCTATTTTGAGAAAACAAGGAAGCTAGAATATAGTAATTTTTATATTGCCTTTGAATATGTCTGATACTRAGGGTGATGATATGGTCAAAGAAAGATTATCAGTGACTTCTAGCCACACTTCTAGCTTCCTGTCCTGATTCACTTTCAGAATTGGGTCCAGAAGTTGCTTTTCAAGTGACCACTGGTCAGCATTCAGTTGGTTAGTACATGTTTTTGAAGGTCTAAAGAAGAAATCATTGCATACTTACACTCCATTCAAAATTCTGTATCTAGGAATACCATCTAGTCCCTTGTGACATTCATAGCAATTATTTTTAGTCAGGTTTAGGGAAGTTGTAGGGAAGCCAAGTTTGTTGTGTCCCCAACGCATTCTTTATTTGGCAAAGGATAGCATTGGCTTAAGATTTTAGGGGAACTAAAAATGGTGTTAGTCATCTAATTCCCTGGAGATTTTTACTCTAGTTGGAATTAAACAGTAAGATTGTTTTTCGTAATTTTCTTCAGTGTCATGTGGTACAAATAATCTAAAAATGCTTTATATAAAAGCAGAGAGAGAATTACATGTCCCTGTTGCAAACAAATGCAAATTATTAAATCTTCATAACAGTTTAGAGTGTTTAATAATTTCTCCACAACAAAGTCCAATGGGAAACACATAGGAATCCGCTAATCTTAATTTAGCTCTATGAAACCAAGATGCAAGAAGGCTGAAACTTGCTTAAATATTTTGTTGAATTAAGATCTTTTGCTAATATAACTGCAGCCAAATTGTGGTAATAACAGATTCCCAAGAGAAGGACAGTAAAAAGAATACAGAGGAAGACTGGGAATATCTGCCTGGCAGTTGGAGCTTTGAAATCCCACAGGGAATGCAGGCATGGTATTCCTAGTTTTGAATAGATTGACTAGAGTCAGTTAAAAAAAAAAAAGTATAAAAATGTTCACTAACCGTTTCTTGCTTTTGTAAAGGTAACTTCATGAAGCCCGACCTGTGCACAGTAATTGTTAAAGAGAAGCATTTACAAAGTTTCAATTGTCTTCAACAGCCCTGAATGCATGTGCTAAAAAAGACCAGCTGCTCTGGTGTTGGATGCATTACTTTTCTCTAGTGTGTATACMTGACCCAGTTCTGCTCTGTGATACTTTTGTACCACAGAAATGAACCCACCTCTTCCAGCTGAGTTCCACCACTGAAAGTGGGTCCAGATTAAAGCTTACTGCATTCAGAAAGCTGGAAAACAGAACTACCTATTTAGGATCTGTGTTTTGTTCTGGTTTTGTTTTGTTTTTAATGTAGGATTTAATCGAGCTATTTGGTAAGAAAAGTAATGCTTCTCATCAGTAAAAATAGCTGACTCTAAACCTAAGTGATTGCTTCTGGTACATGCAATGGTCCCTGAACATGATCGTGCCTTCATGGGAAAGACAAGGGAGTTATATTCAAAGGAAGATGGAGGTGGATATTTAGAGGAGGAAACATGTAATTACACCTGGATGTGTAATGTGGTGTGGATTCAATTATTAACATCTCAGAATTTAAAATATAAAAATTTYTTAAAAGCAATGTTTTCTTTCTTGGAATTTGTGCGCATATATGATCAGTGGTATCATCAATTCTATAGTCTGCCTAGCTATTTTCTTATTTCATAGGGAAATACAGTACTRCTATGTACCTACTTCCATTAACTTTCATTGATTTGACTTCTGTTAAATAAACAGACTGACCATTSCAGTATAAAAATTAAGCAGAATTTGAAAAACTGCTCCTTCTCCTCCACCTCCCCAGGCTCCTTAGAAGAACTCCACGTATTAGGACAATGCATTTTGTCCTGGCAGTTCATATRATGCTTCACACAAATGATACAGCTACGAACTACAGAATAAAAATGAATTGCAGAGGGAGGCATATGAACAGGCACAGGAGAAAAAAATGTGGAGTTTAGACATGAAAGAATGTGAGAGGAAAAGAAAAGCTTCGTGCTAGAGGGAAGGAGTAATTGCAGATAAGGCTTTTAAGTATCAGCAGAACAAGTCGGTTGCTAGTATTGAAAGGAGGCAAGGGGAAGTTTTGAATTTCCAGAATAGCAGGTTAGTGGGGTTTTTTTGTTTTTTTGTTTTTTTTTTTTTTTTTGGGGGGGGGGGTCTATTGGTCTTGCTGCGGGCTCCCCCAGCCACTGGCAGTTTGGCAGCCTGCGAGTCTTTGCACTGAGGTCAGGGCCAGCCGGGACCAGACCAGGGCAGCTCACAGCATCCTCCACACAGGGCACCTGCAGATCCTCACATCAACACTGGCCACTTATGCCAGTGGTCCTCTTGATAATCATCTAGGAATTGGCTGATACAATAATGCCAAAATTTGTCCGTGAATGAATGAGCATCCTCAGGCTTCCATTCACGTGAAGAACTTTAATGTGCCTGGTGTGTATATGCACGTATGTGTGCTCATGTATCTTTCATGTAACTTTTTAGCTGTGAGAACCGTATTTAGTTTATGTATATTTTTACCTTTCACAGTCTGTGCCTTTCCAATTTAAATACACAGAAATAGTTTAAAACATTGGTGGCAGTGCTACTTCTCTCACATTCTTTAAACAGCCTCCCCAAACTAATCACTGGAGCTCCTTCTTCATCTTTTAGCTAGCTAGTATTCAAACATCACTTCCTCCAAGCTCAAGAGCAGTGCATCCCTATGAGTAAGAAGTGCAGCAAAAGGGGCGGGAGACCTGCATGGGAGAGCAAGGAGCTCTTGGCCAAATTCAGACAGAAGAAGAAAGTACACAGAATGTGGGAGAGGGGACAGGCTGCTTGGGAGAATTATAGGAATGCAGCCAGAGTACGTAGAGATGCTGCAAGGAAGGCTAAGGCCCAGYTGGAATTGAGTCTGGCAAGGGATGTCAAGGACAACAGGAAGGGCTTCTTCAAATACATTAGCAGCAAGAGCAGGACTAGAGAAAATGTGGGCCTGCTACTGAATGGGGTGGGGGCCCTGCTGACAAGGGATACAGAGAAGGCAGAATTACTGAATGCCGCCTTTGCTTCAGTCTTCACTGCTAAGGGCAGCCCYSAKGARTCCWGCAGCCTGGACATGAGGGAGAAAGTCCAGAGATGGGAAGCCTTTCCTTTGGTTGAGGAGGATAGGATTAGAGACCTTGTGGGCAGGCTAGACATCCACAAATCCATGGGCCCAGATGGGATGCATCCACGGGTACTGAGGGAGCTGGTGGGTGTTGTTGCCCAGCTGCATCTGGAAGAAAGCCCATGTCACTCCAGTCTTCAAGAAAGGCAAGAAGGAGGACCCAGGAAACTATAGGCCAGTCAGCCTCACCTCCATCCCTGGAAAGGTGATGGAACAGCTCATTCTGGATGTCATCTCCAGGCATATGGAGRAWRAGAAGGYRATCAGGAGTAGCRAGCATGGATTCAGCAAGGGGAAATCCTGCTTAACCAACCTGATAGCCTTCTAGGATGGCATGACTGGCTGGGTAGATGAGGGTAGAGCAGTGGACGTTGTRYACCTTGACTTCAGCAAGGCTTTTGACACTGTCTCCCAGAACATCCTCCTAGGCAAGCTCAGGAARTGTGGGTTAGAGGAGTGGACAGTGAGGTGGCTTGAGAACTGGCTGAAAGGCAGAGCTCAGAGGGTCGTCATCAGTGGCATGSAGTCTACTTGGAGGCCTGTGGCTAGTGGAGTCCCTCAGGGCTCAATACTGGGTCCCATCCTGTTCAACTTATTCATCAATGACCTGGATGAGGGGAHRGAGTGCCTCCTCAGCAAGTTTGCGGATGATACCAAGCTGGGAGGAGTGGCTGACACACCAGAGGGCTGTGCTGCCATTCAGAGAGACCTGGACAGGCTGGAGAGTTGGGCAGAGAGGGACCTCATGAGGTTCCACAAGGGCAAGTGCAGGGTCCTGCACCTAGGGAAAAATAACCCTAGGCACCAGTACAGGCTGGGGGCTGACCTTCTGCAGAGCAGCTCTGCAGAGAAAGACCTGGGAGTGGTGGTGGATGACAGATTGATCATGAGCCAGCAATGTGYCCTTGTGGCCAAGGAGGCCAATGGTCTCCTGGGGTGCCTTCGGAAGACTGTTGCCAGCAGGTCGAGGCAGGTGATCCTGCCCTTCAACGCAGCCTTGGGGAGGCCTCATCTCGAGTACTGTGTCCACTTCTGGGCTCCCCAGGACAAGAAAGACATGGAGCTACTGGAGAGAGCCCAGCGTAGGGCTACAAAGACGATCGGAGGGCTGGAGCATCTGCCCTGTGAGGAACGGCTGCAAGAGCTGGGCCTCTTCAGCCTGGGGAAGAGAAGACTGAGGGGGGATCTTATCAATGTGTACCTGAAAGGAGGGTGTCAAGGGGACGGGGACAAACTCTTTTCAGTTGTCCCATGTGACAGGACAAGAGGCAATGGGCAGAAACTGAAGCACAGGAAGTTCCGCCTGACTGTGAGGGGGAATTTCTTCTCTGTGAGAGTGACGGAGCCCTGGCACAGGTTGCCCAGAGAGGTTGTGGAGTCTCCTTGTCTGCAGATCTTCAAGGCCCACCTGGATGCAACCCTGTCTAACACGCTCTAGGTGCCCCTGCTGAGCRGGGAGGTTGGACTAGATGATCTCCAGAGGTCCCTTCCAACCTTACTGATTCTATGGTTCTATGATTTATCACAGCAGACACAGGCTCTAACTATCCAAAGAGGAAGGAAAGTTGCATTCTTGCACCATAGGAACTGGTCATAGCCAGAGGTGCATATTTGAAACCTGCTATTGAAACAGAGGGAGTTAAACACCGTTTAGTTTTCTATGGATCCATAGTTTTCTATGGATCTACCAGATCCATATTTTCCATGGTACTGTGAAAATGGCTAGGCAAACTGTTTGTAGAATTGTTGATATCACTACTTATAAATATGCACAAATTTAAAAAGGGAATTTTAAAATTTGAAGATTCTGAGATGCTAATAGTTACATCCAAACCACATCCAGGTGTAATTACATGTTTCCTCCTTTGAATACCCACCTCTTCTTCCTTTGAGTACAACTCCCTTGTCTATTTGCTAAAATTAGACATCAAACTATTAGGCTAGAAACTACCTCCTACTAAATGTTGGTACAACATACAGATAAATGAGGAGTGAATCAAATCAAGGCAAAATTCAGGTGCTCTGCCTCTATTCGTGCACTCAGCTGTCATYTAAATACAGCTTTGTAAAAATAATGTAATCAAAYGGTAGCTCAGTCTATTTTTGTCCCMAGAAATATAAAGCTTTATTTTTTTTCCTAAGTTGGCATCTCAGTACCATAGTGTCTAGATTTAAACAAAACTTCCTTAAACTAATTTAGAATTTTTCAAGGCTTCACTGAAAATTTGTCTCTGTAAGTGAAGAGGTGCTTTTGCTCTGACCTCTCCCTTTCTACATTGGGTGCAAAATACATCTCTGGTAGATTTCCATTTTATCATTTGTTTTGGTGCTTGTGAACCTTTAGATTTAGAGAGCTGTAGGGATAAACCATAGTAGTCCATTTTCTGTTTCAAGTATGGAACAAAATATTGCTTACCCAGATCCATGGATCAGGGTCTGAGGGATAATACAGTGTCAAAATTTTCCATCCCAAAGTGCTGAGATAGTAGCCCTGTCAAACCTCTGACTTAATTCAGTGGGGCCAGGATTTTATCGTTCTTTCCTCGGTGCTATGTGATTTCTCCTTTTTACCTATTTCTACTTTTCTCTTGTAAAAATGAGAGATATTAGGATATTAGTGTTGGAGAAGAATSTCATGACACATTTTACTCTGCAAATTCATCATAGTTTTGTCATGCTGAAGAGGGAGGACCAGAGGTAGTCTGTTCATGTTTGACCCCTTAGCTGCTGAGATAGTTATAATTCTCCCATACAAAAAGAATCTTAAAAGACTTGTGAGCACACAGACTATCTCATTTAACTGATTATTTTCCAGGTCTAATGYATTGGCAACTGTTGTTGTATTTAAACTGTTTATATCTTTTTAAAATTAATTTTTCATTGAAGATTTTCCAAAGCACATACTGTTCTATTCATGGGAGACAGACTATTCCTGTACTCCAAATCTATATAACCCAGTGCTGTGGAACAATGTGAGCCTTGTCTGAATTGCAATTTGGACACATCTCTACTGTGCATAACAAAAACAATAGTATGAAGTAATATGCATTATATTCTATTGTAGAGTGAATTTGCATGKTAAAAGCAATATAAAAAACATGAAAATATTCTCACAATATATRAGGTAAATCAAGTATCCTCTTTTATCATCAGAGGAAATCTGAAGTAGAAAGTTGGAGGACTTGATCAAAGTTAGAGCAGATAGGCATGCCAGGATCTTTGACTTTATTTCTCAAGCATGGGAAAACTCTACCCTGGTAAGACTAGCATGTCAGTGAATAATACATTGAGATATGTTTTGCAGGAGCTTCCTTTTTCAGTGAAGATTGAGGTAAGCTTCTCTGCCCTGGGAGCTTGAAATCTTCATTACAACTGATCTTACTACAATTTCACTATATTTTTACTATAGCTCACTGCTGCTTATATACTGAAGAAACCTCTTCAGAAGATTCTCTTGCTGGTGTGAAGTCCAAATGTAATGAATTGACTTTAAAATCAGTGCATAAACGTTGCAGATGGCTCCTATAAACACTCACTTATCTTCTATTTCTGGCTCTGCATAAATCACTAGCTCCATCTGTCTGCCATTTCTTTCAGCATCTTGGGCATTATAACTCATTAGCAAATAACAGGGAAACTCATCTCAAACTGCAAGAGTTTTGCCAAAATTTGCACAAGATACTGCACTTAACCCTCGTGAAAACATCTGCATCAGCATTTTGCCTACTGTATTGTATATTCTTGTCAAGATGGAGAAAAGGCTATTTGAAAAAAGTAGTATCAGGCAAGAAATCCTTATTCCTATTTTTCTGTGCCTTACAGTCAGAAGGAGTGATGACAAGCCCATATCCTGGCAGATTTCACCATCATTCAGTGTGACCTGGAGTCACTTACAGTCACTCTGTGCTTGCTGCTTATCATAAATAACATATTGTCAAAAGAAAAAAAGAATATTCACAGCTATTTATTCTGATCTTGGCAATAGGAAGCTGTTTTCATCTTGTTTAAGTATTTTGGGCTTTGGTTTGGATTTTTATAATCACATTTGTAATAAATGCAGATTAGTTGTGCTATATACTGAGTTTTGTTCAAGAAAATTTTTACTGTGAAAGGGTTTGTAAGCTATGCCTGCTGAGGAAGTGGCTAAAACAGGTTCAGCTGCAAAGRGAGAGGGCAGTACAGAATGATGTAGACTGAGAGAGACTATAAAGGCTATAAAAAAGATACAGCTTAACCAGAGACCTGCACAATTTGGGAGGAAAATAGCTTGTGAGGGGGAGGGAATCTACGGATGGAGCTAAACATAGTGACTATGACAGACAGAAACTCTAATTTACTGATCTGGTAAGGGTACTCTCAGGTGAGAATTCTTATGTCTTTCTTTTTCTTTTTTAACTAATTAAAAAGCCTTACAAGTTTTTAATGGTGATGACCTTTTGAGCTTATTTTGGAAACTGAATAAATGTTTCCAATGTCTGAATGTTATGCAATGTATATTACTTATTAAAAATAACCCCACTTTGATCTCTGATGACACATATTGCTTGTTGTTTGTGTATCCCTAGAACATGTAGATCCTTTTTGCTGTGTCAGGCAGGAGTCCAGATCAGAAAGAATAATCATACTATGTGAAGATTTCATCTTGCCACATGCTCATGAGACTAATCAGCAAAGGCAACTTTCTTTTGATCATTTCCTGGCTCTTATTGTATTTCTGGATCACTAGTTTTCTTCTAATGTGAGTTTTCTACAATGTGTGGCCCTACATGCATATATAGGAGTGTGGAATTTTGTGGCTTTCTCAAGAAGCAGACTGATGGCAGGAAGGGAGAAAATTTAATTATTTGGCTGTTATTTTGGCTAGCTGCCACATTGCAAATTTTAAGACCAGATTTGTCTTCTCTGTGGCAATGGAGTAGCTCATAGCAGTAATAGGGAGAACATTCTTTCTGCAAAGAGATAAAATCTAGTTTGCTGTCAAGTTTCACAGCTGTTTSCTGATGTCTTACAATGAGGTTGCTTCCTTGCTGACCAGGTGGATAGGCTTAACAGGCTAAGAAGTAAGACACAGTGCACACTTTGTTAGCCCAGCACAGAGTTCTTGATGACCTGCTTGTTGCTTCTCCTCTAATATTAGTCTTTCTGGCTTTTATTTATCCTTTTGACAAAATGGCTATTCAGACCATGGGAGTGAGCACATAAAAATTCAGGATAACTCACCRTGCTGATGTCTGAAATTACAGTGCTCCAGGTATGAAAGTGGAAAGCCACATTCAGCTTCTGCAGCCTTGGGATATATGCCTAGTGCACATRGGAGCTGTGGAATCAAGCCTGTCTTAATGTGCCTTTATATTTGCAAACTGACTCTAAACTTGACAGCAAATGGACAGATTTTTCACGAAGATGAAACAAGGAACCTCTCTGGAACTAATACAGCCTGTCCCCTCTCTGCACTGGTTTATGAGAGATCTGGTATGAGTTATAAAACATGGATATGTTTACAGTCATTCCACTAAGAGGCCTAAGAGTTCCAACTTTTGGTTTCCAAAACAATAGGACCGAATTAAGTGAATTCACCAAAAGTATTTTTGCCATTTTGATCAAGTAGTATCCAGTAAGATCTTTTAAGACCTACCCTTACACAGAGTTCAGTAATATATTTAGAAGTGGTTTAATTATGCCAATGCAGGCCATTATGTAGGTATCCTTAAATTGTTTCATGTTGACTTTTCTCAAGCTGGTGATCAAAATGAATGACTGATGAAAGGAGTATGATAAATGTGTGAGACTTAAAAAATGACTGCTAAAAATAGGTGTCTATATATGAACATTACTGTAGAGAAATCAGTTGAATAATGGTTTAGCTGAAGTAATACAGTTGTGTCTGCAGGTAAGAGTCAATTGTGAGTTTTCTATCTTTATTCTTTGTTACCTGAAAATCATAAGAATTAACTGTTCTAATTCTTCCAGCTCATTGATTTCTACATCTTTCATGCATCTCCATGCATATAATAGATTCTAATAACTGGATATATGCAATTTAAGTTGTTTAAATTGTAATTAATTTTAAATTGTAAAATTGTTTAAATACAACACTGATGCTTTGTGACACTGCCAAAGAAAAATCTATGAGGTTCTTGTTTGGCCCACCTAATGCACACCAGCAGACTGATTTCTTTTCTTCTTTGGGGGGAGCGGAAGAGGTGGAGTGGGGTGGTACAAACAGATGTTTTTCTAGCATTTTTTTCCATCACTTTATGTGGCTTTAAATCAATTTCTTTTGGAACCTAAAGAATCAAAATATTCTAGCATTACATTCCRTTCTGGTTGTATGATTCAAGCAAATTGTAATGTGAAGCTTATAGCARGAAAAATGTCTTGCATAATTCTCAAGAGGTTTTAGTTAGGCTGAAATCTATGATAACTGTTGGGTTTCTGCAACTGCATGAAATGGAAATCAGTAGAGGTAACTACTACTACAGGCTATAGCTTAGTAACAAAATCTCCAAGACCTTTATGCTTTTTCAGTTCATACTTGACTTCCTTTATTTAGAAAATTCAATGGGAACTTGATAAACCACCACAGTTCTATTAATCAGTCTTTGGATACACTGTAGTACCTGCCTTTTCTTTCCTTTTCCCTGTCCAGGAAGGAACAGGCTATGGACCAAACTGATCGTCACCTCTTCATAAGAAAGAATTTTGGATTCTGAGACATAGGTCATTTTTAACATGATTTTGTATTTTTGTTCTAAGTATAAGAAGCATAGAATCCAGAGCAAAAGGTACTGCTTTATTTTATGTACTTGAACAGACAAATAATAAATGAGATCAAAGTTACTTTCGTTACCTTCCCTGGATTTTATTTGTGCTCCTCTTTGTTCTACTTCTTCATAAAGTAGACAGCTATATACTAGGCTGTAAATTATTGCATTTCTTTTGATGATAATGCTGCATATGCCATGCACTGGTTTTCATTATTGTAGCACAAAGGTTAGCATTGGTAAGGGGAAAAAGTACCAACAGGATTTGCATGAATAAAAGGGCAGTTACATTTGTAGTAAATGTTTGTGATACAGGGAAGCTCTGTGAGACTCCAGCAGTCCCATCARAGAGAGCATTCTTGTTTACTTTTTTTCTTGGGCTTGGTGTACAAATTAGGATGATTCCACTAGAGAAATATAGAAGGGTAATAACTACTAATCTGGCTTCTACCAATATATCCATCGTTCCTGTCAGYTGGAAACAGGAGGCATGAACAAGGTTGCAGGCATGTATGTGTGCTTGCATATGAGAACATGTGCCTGATGTTTGAAGTAGGATGTGAACACAATGTGTCAAATTAGGCAAAGATGCTAGCCTTCTGTTTGCTTTATTACAGTTGTGGAATTTGATCTGTTTAAGGTAGGCAGGGGAACTGCCATAATGAGCTCTTTCTTCAGATACTCTGAACTATGTTTAAACAGATACCAAGCTGGCATGATAGACAGAGAAGCTGTTACCAAGCTTTAAACATGTATTGGCAATATGCTCTATACTCTATGCTAAGTTGAAGACATGAAGTAAACCAGATGTGTCCCAAAGAATTGGCTACCAGATGTAAAATCTTGATCCCTAAAAACAATCAGACAATATCAGTCCTCTACAGCATTCTTTCTATTGCAAATGACAAGTAGTGCATGCTAGCATAGGTCAGTGCTGCCTTTGCTGCATTTTAAAAGAAATGGGAGGTAGACCTCAGAGTAGGTATTGAAGTGCTGAGATTTCTCTTTATTTTCATCCTTAAATCATCTCTAAAGTATGAAAAAGTATTTGCTGTGACAGATGCATCTGTTTGTTCCAGGAGCTCAGTCCACCTGCAATGTGTTCCAGGACTCTGACAGCTGACTCAGTCATTTCAGTTACAGTACAAAGGCATAGGCAGGATTGTTGTTCCCATTTCATAGGAATAATGTAGTGGAAAACTGCAGACAAAGTGATAAATAAAGAGTTGTAATGCTTTGAAAAACTGCTACTAGGTTTATTTACTTATATTCTGTTCCAATTAGCTTGAAAAGCCTACTTTGCAGAAAGATACTAGACCAGATTGCCTTATAACTCACGTAAAGATACGATGAAATAAAATTCTYGTATTAAGCATCTAGTTACTATGAATAAAGTGAGGCTGTGTCTGCCTTGCTATGAAATAGCAGTGGGAATGGAGTGAACATCTGAAATATCAGTATATGTATACRTACAAAATGACTTAGCCAAATTGTTGTGCACACAGGATAACTAAACCAGCTATTTTAAAACCAGCAACAGCTTACTTAAACAAACAAAAAAACCTACTAAAGCAAAACTGAGAGAAGAGCACATGAGGTAGAGGAAGATGAAGAAGTTATGATTACAGACGCCAGAGCAGATTTTCYTCTCTCCAGCAGATGGTGGGGTTTTCTCAGCTATATGAAGGCAACAATAAGCAGAATCATCCAAATYCTAATCTCTAGTCTTTTTTGACTCACAGATTCCTAACATTTCTGCTGGGAATATGGGTTCAATATGTAGTAAATTTAAGCTGCTGGAGGAAGATTTGCAAGTTACCTGGCAAAATTGCTAGCTGTAATCCATGTACCTCACTTTGAAACTGYAGGTTCAGTATCCCAGCTTCTCCATAATGAAGGCCTGCAGACAGTATTTTCCACATAGCTTGGACATACAGTTTATGGAGATCAGATGGGAAAACATGCCCACAAGAAAGAAATTTCAGCTTTTAAATAGAAGGGTATTTCACCTTTTCCAATGATCTGAACCTTTCCAGGTGACACTTTCTCATAACTTATTTTCAACTGATGCTGAATTTAGGACACTATGCTAAAYAGACCTTTGATCTGACCCCATATAGCTACTCTCGTGTTACACTCTAGTATGTTATTTAAACAATGTGAGGAAACAAAATGTTGCTACAGATGTTATTTAAGTTTTTRTCCATCACTATGTGGTGGAAGAGCTGGTAGGTAAAGATAACAAGGTTTAAACTCTAGGCATTGAAACAGATACTGTTTGTATGTCCTTAGGCAAGTCATTGATAAGTGAATTTTTCAGCTTTCTACTTGCCATTTTGGGCACTCTRCCCTCAAAAGATAACCTTATATTGTTTGAATGGCTTTGTCTTTATCAGGGGCTGAGATAAAATGGGGAAGATTTAGAATKATGATGATAAAGATGGGCTGCAATCATGAGTTTTCTATCTGAATATTTTTTAGCTGGAATTTTAAATATTTTCTTAGATCTCGTTTTCTGCCAAACTCTGCATTTCTGGTTTGCTAACAATAATCACTCTTTCCAGTTAAAATGGTAGATTAACTAGGGTTTTTGTCTGTGTGTTTTAACCATTCTGCCAATATAATTCTACTAGTCCAAAACTGATGTTGCAATACACTTGGCCTACCATGTTCCTTGTAAACCACTATCTGCAGGAGTAATCTGCAGAATAATCTGTAGAAGCAGAATAGATTCTTTTCTTTTCCTTTTTTAAACATTCGTAATACATTGACTGGATTTGCTTGTTTAAATTTTTCTTATTTTATTCTGTCTTAACTAGTAAAACTGTTACACTCATTCTCTAAGTTGAGTTGTTCTGTTTCAGCTCATAACATCATGAGTCATAAGGCAACAGAACACATCTCTTGTTTGGGAAGGTACAAAGTAAGAACAACTGTCTTTCCTGATATAAGATATTTGTTTCAAATTTCCATTTTGTTGTTGATATTGTTGTTTGAGGTTTTAGAAACTTAGCTTCCTGAGCTACTGTGAAAAGTAACAAGTTATTGGGTACTCTTGTAACTTGTGCCAAAGCAGGTGTTTTTTGTATTGATTGGTTTTATGATGAATGAATAAAACRTTTTTTCAGCTAGAGAAATACATGGCCAAATACTTCACCCCTGCCGCCACCACCACCACCAATCCTTGCACCTTTCTTGTGTCCTATTGTGCAGGTCAGCGCATTTGAATCAATGAGATAACTCAGTAAGTAAGGTGCTGTTGCCTGCTCGCCTAACAGCTTCTCTGTCTTTACTCCCTGAATTCACATACTTACAGCTCATCTGTGACACCCTGAAATGAAAGGCACTGCTTCTGTCTGYGTTCTCTTAGTACAAACAGAACTTAAAATGGATGGTTCAAGAGTTCCCCCCTCCCCTCAATAAAGAAAATGTGAGACAACTGAAWAAGTCAGTATGTATTCTTTTTAAAACCAAGGTCCGTAGAACAAAGAGCAAGTCACTTAAAAATTGGCTCTAAAATGTTTCTTGTTCTTCTAATAAGCCAGACCAAATAAAGGCAAGAGAGTGCAAATTCATCTCTACRGATGTGTAGATTTTATTCATATTTTTGGTTTATGAGTAAGCTTCACTCTGTATCTTTTGTGCAGGTTTAGGATCTGCAGATTAGCAGAATTCAGGGTAAGTCCTAGTATTTCAGAGTATTAGCAACTTTTGTCTAGAYATCCAACCATTTGCCCTAGGCATTGTTTAAAAGGGTGGCCAAGTCACCTTTGACTCCAAGAAGGTAAAAAGCCCTGAATAATTTTACTGCCACTTTTATTGTGTTTAATTCCTACTATCTGCAATCCCAAGCRTCACTGATGTCCCCAGAGCTTCTAAACCTCTTTTCCATCTGTTGCCTTCTCACCTACAGTAGCACTAATATTGCCCCCAAAGATTTTGCTGCTTTCACAGACAGCAAGAGCCTTGAAGCCTTTTGCTGTGCACTAGTTCTGCTTAGGAGCTCACAGGCAGGCAGCAAGAAATAACRGTTTTGGAGCACTGCACTTGGGTTAGACTCAATTAGACTGTGATAAAGTCATGTACTCATGCTGGGGAATGAAAGCTCACTTAYGCTCTTAGGGGTGCTACTAGGAGCTGACACCTGCATGTTCAGAGCTGTTAATATGGTGCCCCCTGCCACCTGTAGCTAGACAAAGGGCAGAGCCTTGTTTCTGTTTTGATATGCTTGCTGGTCAGAGCAACTGACACAGCAAATGAAAAGCAATTTACTGCTATGAACGTGGGAATAAGGAGAAAGAAGACTGAAAATACGATTGCTATATCATCCACAGGTTGGTTAACTACCCCTCTTGCTGAGAACTGAAAGTAAAAGCACTGTCAAGCTCTCTCTGAGGTGCAGGTGGGAGCATAAAATCAAGGAGTGTTGTTCTGTGCTTTCTTTTGTGGAGGGGGAGGAGATAAGATTGAAGATACGAAGAAGCTCTCAGAGCTAGCAGAGGAAGTGACTCAAGGATAATACCCAAATAAGATTTGATGTGGCTGATCATAGAATCATAGAATCASTAAGGTTGGAAGGGACCTCTGGAGATCATCTAGCCCAACCTCTCTGCTCAGCACGGTCACCTAGAGCATGTTAGGAAGGGTTACATCCAGGCAGGCCTTGAAGATCTCGAGACAAGGAGACTCCACAACCTCTCTGGACAACCTGCTCCAGTGCTCCATCACTCTCACAGGGAAGAAATTCCCCCTCACGGTCAGGCGGAACTTCCTGTGCTTCAATTTCTGCCCATTGCCTCTTGTCCTGTCACACGGGACAACTGAAAGGAGTTTGTCCCCGTCCCCTTGACACCCTCCCTTCAAGTACTTGTACACATTGATAAGATCCCCTCTCAGTCTTCTCTTCCTCAGGCTGAAGAGGCCCAGCTCTCACAGCCGTTCCTCATAGGGCAGATGCTGCAGCCCTCGGATCATCCTGGTAGCCCTACGCTGGACTCTCTCCAGTAGCTCCATGTCTTTCTTATCCTGGGGAGCCCAGAAGTGGACACAGTACTCRAGATGAGGCCTCCCCAGGGCTGAGTGGAGGGGCAGGATCACCTCCCTTGACCTGCTGGCAACAGTCTTCCGAAGGCACCCCAGGAGACAATTGGCTTGGCCACAGGGGCACATTGCTGGCTCATGGTCAATCTGTCATCCACCACCACTCCCAGATCTTTCTCTGCAGAGCTGCTCTGCAGAAGGTCAGCACCCAGCTTGTCCTGGTGCCTAGGGTTATTTTTCCCTAGGTGCAGGACCCTGCACTTGCCCTTGTGGAACCTCATGAGGTTCCCCTCTGCCCAAATCTCCAGCCTGTCCAGGTCTCTCTGAATGGCAGCACAGCCCTCAGGTGTGTCAGCCACTCCTCCCAGCTTGGTATCATCCGCAAACTTGCTGAGGAGGCACTCCATCCCCTCATCCAGGTCATTGATGAATAAGTTGAACAGGATGGGACCCAGTAYTGAGCCCTGAGGGACTCCACTAGCCACAGGCCTCCAAGTAGACTCCATGCCACTGATGACRACCCTCTGAGCTCTGCCTTTCAGCCAGTTCTCAAGCCACCTCACTGTCCACTCCTCTAACCCACACTTCCTGAGCTTGCCTAGGAGGATGTTCTGGGAGACAGTATCAAAAGCCTTGCTGAAGTCAAGGTGTACAACATCCACTGCTCTGCCCTCATCTACCCAGCCAGTCATGCCATCCTAGAAGGCTATCAGGTTGGTTAAGCAGGATTTCCCCTTGCTGAATCCATGCTGGCTACTCCTGATTACCTTATTTTCCTCCATATGCCTGGAGATGACATCCAGAATGAGCTGTTCCATCACCTTTCCAGGGATGGAGGTGAGGCTGACCGGCCTGTAGTTTCCTGGGTCCTCCTTGCCCTTCTTGAAAACTGGAGTCACGTGGGCTTTCTTCCAGTCCTCAGGTACCTCTCCAGTTCTCCAGGACCTTTCAAAGATGATGGAGAGCAGCCTGGCAACAACATCCACCAGCTCCCTCAGTACCTGTGGGTGCGTCCCATCTGGGCCCATGGATTTGTGGATGTCTAGCCTGCCCACAAGGTCTCTAATCCTATCCTCCTCAACCAAAGGAAAGGCTTCCTTTCTCCAGACTTTCTCCCTCGTGTCCAGGCTGCAGGATTCCTGAGGGCTGCCCTTAGCAGTGAAGACTGAAGCAAAGGCGGCATTCAGTAATTCTGCCTTCTCTGTATCCCATGTCACCAGGGCCCCCACCCCATTCAGTAGCAGGCCCACATTTTCCCGAGTCCTCCTCTTGCTGCTGATGTATTTGAAGAAGCCCTTCCTGTTGTCCTTGACATCCCTTGCCAGACTCAATTCCAGCTGGGCCTTAGCCTTGCTCGCCGCATCTCTACATACTCTGACTGCATTCCTATAATTCTCCCAAGCCGCCTGTCCCCTCTTCCACATTGTGTATCTTCTTCTGTCTGAATTTGGCCAAGAGCTCCTTGCTCTCCCATGCAGGTCTCCCGCCCCTTTTGCTGCACTTGTTACTCATGGGGATGCACCGCTCTTGAGCTTGGAGGAAGTGATGTTTGAATTCTAGCCAGCTCTCCTGGACCCCCCTTCCTTCTAGGGCCTTAACCCATGAGACTCCACCAATCAGGTCGCTGAAGAGCCCCAAGTCTGCTCTCCTGAAGTCCAAGGTTGCAATCCTGCTTGTTGCCTTACTTTTTTCCTGCAGGATCCTGAACTCCACCATCTYGTGGTCACTGCAGCCAAGGCTGCCCCCAACCTTCACATCTCTGACCAGTCCCTCTCTGTTGGTAAGGACAAGGTCCAGCACGACACCCTTCCTTGTAGGTTCCTGCACCATGTGTGACAAGGAGTTGTCATGAATGCATTGCAGGAGCCTCTTGGACTGCTTATGCCTTGCTGTGTAGTCCCTCCAGCAGATGTCAGGGTGGTTGAAGTCCCCCATGAGAACCAGGGCCTGTGATCGTAAGGCTACCTCCAGCTGTCTATAGAAGGCCTCACCAACTTTCTCTTCCTGGTCAGGTGGCCTGTAGTAGACACCCACAACAGTGTCCCGCTTGCTGGCCTGCCCTTTGATCTTTACCCATAAGCTCTCAACTGCCTCCTCGTCCTCCTCYGCCCCYAGGCAGAGCTCGATGTATTCCAGTTGCTCTCTCACATAAAGAGCAACTCCACCACCTCACCTCCCTGGCCTGTCTTTCCTAAAAAGCACATAGCCATSCATGGCAGYATTCCAGTCMTGTGAGCTATCCCACCATGTCTCTGTGATATTGATTCAGTGGTCRTAGCTCTGCCCTGCGACACAGAATTTATTTGTTTTTCAGATGTGGATGCACACTGGTACTTTCCTTAGTGCATCCACTTTTTGAAATCTATACCAGCCRTGTGGTGGGACACTGAAAGATGTTACTGTACTTTTTGTCAGACTTACTTCTTTGTCACAGCTAGATTCACATCTCCAAGTTTCATAGAGAAATTTTTGGTGATGCACAGAGAACAGTATTAGAGTGTTCACACTTTCATTTTTTCCCCAATAGCAAGATGTGTCAATAAACAGCCAAACATTTATTTCCTAATGTTATTTTTCTCTGTAAATTACTCCAGGAGTTTGGATATTCTGTGATTGTGATGAGGGAGTGGGAAGGCATCAGGAACCATCTTTCTGTGAAGGCATACTGTATGAGTGAGTCTGAGAGCTTGATAGARTCTACTGATTGAAAGGAAAGAAGAATAAATGGAGGGTAGACATCCATCTCCAGTTTCAGAAGCTAAAGAGGTGAAAGAGAAAGGGCAGCTATTTAACAGAGCAGAGCTGAAATTGGTGTGGTAGGGATGTGTTACGAAACKTGTGCTGTAGTGAGGCAGCAGTGAATGTTGCCATCACAACTTGATACAGAATCATTTTGAGTAATAGTCCAGCCCTTCTTGTTGGATCTGAAGAGCCTCTGTTGGCTAATGCTAACAAACATCCAGGTTAGTACATGCTTCTCTCAAGTGACTCTTCAATTCACCCAAGCTTAGGAACAACAGCTATTTAAGGCATGGACTTCTGCTGCCAACCTGCTGTTCATGGAGAAGTTCCCTATCCTGGCAGCCTTGCTTGGCTCTGTGGCACAAGTACAACTCTATATTTAGCATAGTTCTGCCTCTCATGGTTAATGTGGTGGAGTATGTAGTATGTATCTTCTCCCTTCTCTGAGACAAGGGAGAAGATTCTATGGAGATGATCCCATCTAGGTTCTGGTATGGGAAAGCTTCCTATCTTCCTGCAAAAAAAGGTAGTTCCCTGTTTCTGCATGACCCATCTTTAGCCATGATCTGTGGCTTCTGCATAGATGATATTTTAACATAGATGATGTGTTTGCTTTGCATAGGATGAAATCCAGAAAAGTGTCTTCTCAGGAACAGTGATTCCTCAAGCAGTCCTCCTGACCTTTAATTTCTCCTGAGGTATAATGTCTGTAGCTGCCATTATGTGTGTTGACATTCACAGAAACAGAGCTTACTGKGCATACAAGGATATTTCACTGCTGGAGTCTATGTGCTGGTTTAGGCCTTAGTGACAGAAGCACTTCAGAACTTCAGTGCCATTGCTATTATTGGCAACGAGCTAGACTGCAGACATGGACTCTTGATGTCTTGATGTGGCCTAGTGACCACAAAATGTGGTAGGATCTGTCTATATATGTACACAGAAAGCCCCAGACATGCTGACGGTTCTAAAGAAGCCATTTCCAGCTCCCTGATTATGGATTCAGTTTCCCAGTGCAGTTTATCACAGCTTACATTAGGTGGGCTGGAAACAGCTTCAAGAAACGAGTATATGCCACTCAGGGACCAACAATGCAGGAGGAGCATTTGATGTCACTGACTCGGAGCATAGAGATCAGGTTTATGCAATATGAAGAGCTGAYATCATCTTCCTGGCAAATTATATTCCTGTGTTGTCAAAGCAGTACAAACAAGCTGTACCAAGGTTTGTGCCAAAACATATTTCATATTAAAAATATATATATATATACCTCCTGTTACTTGTAGAATGTCAAAACTGACAAAACTGAACCACAAAGAATGTAGCCCCAGTACTGCAGTTTGCCTGTCTTTATCTTTGCGCAGATTAACCATGCTTGCACTCAAGGCCAGTTTGCATTAGACTGTGCATCAGTACAGGAGTGCCTTTCAGATGTCACTTCCAGATTCATGATCAGGACATTGGAACAAATATTGAATATCCGCAGAGAAGCCATCCCAGGTTCTATAAAAAGCTTGGTAACATCTAGTGCAAGTTGTTGGTGAGTGCTCATTGCAAGTATAGACTGAGGTTTTCAAATGAGCCTAAGAGTTAGATATCTGACTGTCATTCAGTCATTTTGACTTTAAAGGTCTTTTAAGGACAGCTCAATTAACATATGCTCCATAAAGCCTTGTCAGAGCTTGATACCCAACTTCCCAGGGAATTTTGGCTGTAGCGAGCACATATGTTGTTTGAGCCAAGATGAAGGGACACAGGACAAGAGATTGCTCTTCTCAGGTAGCCAACACAGGAAAATAAAAATATTTGAATGAACATTTAATGTACTGTCTACTGACTTCTTATAGAGAATGTGAGGCAGAAGTGCATGGAGGAATAGCCAAGCTGCTATTTTGCGAAGTTGTTTCTGGGTTGTACGATTAGATTTTGAAATAGGCTACCCAGTCTGATTTCTGCCTGTAGAGTGCCATGATACACAGTCACACATGCAAGCACTACACAGTTCAGTTCTACACAACTGAGTGCATAATTTCACTTATGAAGAATAAGATTAATTTCCATTTCTAATGGTTTATCCTTTTGACAAATTTTTAATGTTCAGGCTGAAATTTTCCATGCTGGGCATGTGTCTCAGACTGAATTACTGAATGATACTGAAATTTCTACAATAGTTTAAAAATCATCAAAATAAATTTCTGAGGAAAAAGAATAATGGAAAATATTTTTTTGGTCCATATTGAAAAGAGTTCTCTACTGCCTTCCTACTTTAGAGCTGAAAGTTACTTTTCAGCAGGGAAATGCCCTTATGTCTTTTTTTTTTTTTTTTTTTTTTTTTTTTTTTTTTTTTTTTTTTCCGGACAACAGACCACTTTGGCAAGGTTTTAAATCTCTGTGATAGCTCAGTTAACATGTGCTACATAAAGACTTGTCAGAGTTTGATGCCCAGCTTCCCAGGAAATTTTGTCTGTAGTAAGCACATACGTTGTCCAAGCTGAGGTGTGGGGACTAAAGAGAGCCCTGCACTGGCTGCTTCTGGCTGCTGCRGACCTTGTGGTACTTGACACAAGAGCTGAGAGCAACAAGCCTGTCTCTTGGGGATTTTCTGTGCTCCCTCTGCTGTAGCAATCCTGGCAGCAAAGGTGACAGGAACTTGATTTGGGCCAGGAGTGATGGGGAGATGCCAGGGAGTGGTAAAAAGGATCAAGGAACCTAGAGGGAAGATTGTAGCAGGAACTTGCTAGAAGAGGGCAGAAACTGGGACCTGGTACCATGCTGGAATAGGATAAACAGATTTGAATGTTTCAGGTGGTTTGAGAAGAAAGGCCTGGGACATGAGAAAAATGAGCTTTTGCTAATGAAAGACAGGCATAATATGACACTGAAAACACCAAAAATCATTTTTTTTCAAATAGAATGGGTGCCAAATTCACAGTAATTCACTAGTCACAGAAATTAGAAAGTAAGGGAGATGAAAAACAAAAGAAGGGATAGGAAGAAACTAGAGCGACAAAGATGTTGCTCAAAACAACTGGATACTGAGGGAACAAAAAGGGAATAGAAAAACAGTTTAAATTATGAGACTAATGATGGATAAATAAAACATGAAGATGACAAAAGCTCTCATGAGGCTTTACAGACCGACTTCAAAATAACAGCAATCTCCTACACATATACAAGACCATACCAAATAAACACCTTTCCTTATACAACTTTTTTTTTCCTAGAAGAATTTGCCCTGTAACTTACTACATTAATCATTGTTGTAGGACAGTTATCCCTATGATTTCTTTTATAGTGTGATGTAGAGAAACTAGTAATGTTCAGTCATGAAAAATACTCCCTTCACTTCAGAGTGCTCCAGGCACAACACAGAAGGGAATGGAGTTCAATTAACAGAATACTGGTACCTTCATTACTCTGGAGAGCTTTTCCACAAAGACTAAACAAAATTAACTGCATGAAATAGAAAGGGAAGAGAAGAATAAAAAGGGAAAAACAAAGAGAGAAGTGAAAATGGACTCTTCATCATCTAACTGTCTGATTGGGAACTCTCTTGGTACTGTATGTTAGACCAAAAGCAAATTTATCCTTTCTGTATCCTTTGACTTTACTGGAGACAGCGCAGTACTGAATATATCCCTGGTATTTTCAGCTACATTTTCTCTTTATAGTGAGCATCTAGGCTAATTCTACCTACATAGAAAAAAAATGGAAGAGGACTGAGATCCTGTTCTAAGTTCTGCCACTCACTTGCCAAAACTACACTGTTTATATGATTAATATTTTATATGGCTTGCCTTTCTCATCCCTTCTGCCCAGAAGCCAGGTACAGGGTTTGTTCTTTGTGCTAGACTCAACCCTTTGGCCAAAGAACTGTGTTTTAAGACTCAGTTCAGGGTAATACTGGACCCACTTGAGGAGAGAAGAGAAGGACAGAGTTCTCTGCACAGCCCAAGAGCGAGGTTTCAAAACTAGTTATGTTCTTGTTGTGAAAGAATGCACCTGTCCCTGCAGCCATCGTGTTTTGTTTGCTGATGATAAAATGCCTCTGAGAAGCCATAGATAGACACCCAGCTCCACTACACCTTTCTGTGCAAGCAAGGCCTCAGCGCAGTTCCCTTCTGCAGCTTCTTCTATGCTTCATCTTTAAGAAACTTGTTTCAGAGGAATACTATATGGCCTCCTTTATTAATGACTGTGAAGCTCTTTGTGATCTTTGGAGGAAAGGCTTTCCAATGACAACTACAGGGCTGCAATCCTAGATTAATCTCTGGATGTACAGAATGGCTCTTCTGATAATGACTATGCAAGAGGGTGAAACCACTTCTGGTAGTGACTGAGACTAGAGCTTGCATGTATTGTCCAATTTAATAGAGAACTGCATTTTTTTTTTTGGCAAAAGTTGGAAAAAAACCATCCTTGAGTGACTTTCCAAGGCTTTAAATGATAGTATATCCAGATCTGTTAGCTTAATCATAACCTTCTACTAGTGTTCTCTCCYTGCCAGGAAACCAAGTTATCTAGACAGAAGGTGTTTAATGTTGCCAATCCTATCCCTACCCCCTTAATCAAAATCTCATTTCAAATTATAGAATAGTGAATTGTAGAATTGATGGATTTTTTTGTTTTGTTTTTAATACTTCATTTGTGTGGGTATTTTGACCATATATTTTCACTTGTCACTAAATATTCTGCATTAATCCAAAGTATCTACCATGTACACCAACACAAACCATGTATCACCRCAAAAAATAACTTAAATTACCGGAATCCACTTGCTGTCATTGCTTATGCCACTTTCTCAGTAGATCCAGCATCTTTATTCTCTTCAAATCCACATATCAAAATTTAGTTCTACATATACATAGATTTCCAAGGAGTAGGCAAAAGATGTATGAGAGACCTTGGAACAGTAAACAAGAGGCATACATAGCTGAAGAGAACAATTATTTCTAATAACTTCTAATAAAAGTGATCATCTGCCAAAGAGGAGTTAGTAAAGAAAGGACAAATCTCCCAATAGGACKCATCCATAGAGCACAAGTTTGATTGGGAAATAACCTGGCCACCAAGCAAACGTGACACTGACAGATAGCTCAGTTACCCTGCTGGAGTGTATCATGTATCATTCACTTACATATACAGGACTAATATATAGAAAGGACTATACTTACATATACAGGACTAAAACTGAGATGCACAGGAGATTGTAATCTAAATAATCTAAGTATAGAAGATCAATGAAAGTACAGAAGCTCAATGAAAGGCTTAATATAGTCTGCAAATATTTCACACAGTAACTTTTAACCCTTTCTGAACATTGAATRTTTCAATGGAGAGACAAAGAATTTAAAAATGCAATCTCAAATTAGAAGATGCTTCAAGTTGTAGTCTAACAAAAGGACACTGCTTCTTAGTCTACTTTTTTTTCTTTCTTTCTTTNTTTTTTTGCCTTTGGGATTGCTCATATCTCTTGGTTATCCCCTCTTCATTCTTTCACTATAATGAGGAGTCAATTTCTGTGCCCTGGGATAAAGCTCATCTTCTTCTTCTTCTTTTTTATTTTTTTTCCCCTGCAATCAGCAGGCATGTCTGAATTGTGCCATATGAACCTGCCATATCCCCTAAGCAGAACAAGGGAAATAAGTAAGTCGTCTCTCTCCTGTGTGTGACAGGGAAAGAGACTGACTGTATTATACAGTGAAGGAAGCCAGAGAAGGATTAGGATGATATAATAAAGATGTTTGAGTCCTCCTAAAAAGGAGGGCACAACTGGGTCAGAACTGCTGAGGGGAGAGACATTCACGAGAACCTTGCATGAAGTCATCACGCAGTAAAGCTACTGACTGTGGCAAGGAAGAGCAAATCAGAAGAGTGTCTGTAACTGACATCAGTAGAGTTGCTAAAACTATGGGTAGTCACACCAGCTATAGGAGAAAGTTCATGCTAATGATTTGACCCTCTCAGCTCATTAAAAAGCAAAACACAAGGCAGAGAACAGCCAAGATGTTGACTTAAAGTGCTCTTTACTCAAGTCATTTTAAGATGGGTGAAAAAATGGAATATATTCCAGAAAGGTGACAAAGAGAAAGGAATAAGCATGAAGGCGGAAGCGCTAGGCACTTGCCTCTGTCATACTTGTAATAAGGGTGAAATTCTTACCAGAAAAAGACATGCAAGAAATAGAATGGACTGGGGTGGTCTGAGAAAAAGAACCCCTGTTCTCAGCTGGGGAAGAATTGTTCTCAAAAATTGTTACATGTTAAGAGAGCCTTGATGCAGTGTTACATAGGGCAGTATGGCAAAAGGGCATGAAAATTGCTTCTTATATGGCTCCTGATGGTACAAGTACCATGTCATCTTTAATTTATTTCTTGTTACTGCAAAGACCCCAAATCTACAAAATTTAATTGCTGGAACCAGATCCTGAAATTCATACACTAAAGCTAGGAATCCATGTTCTCTGCATGGGGAGCAAGAAATCCAAAACTAGGTTAAAGATAAATCTGTGTGCTGATAAGGTGGTCTGGTGGGAGATGTAGCCACCAACAAAGCATACTGCAGATGGGTGTTCCCGAAATCCCAGCTCTCTGCTAATGCCAAGATGGATCCCCTTTTCTCTTAAGCACCTCACCTGACTTTTGGGCACTTTCTTGCCCTCCCTCCCCCTTTAAGAGGGGCACAGCACAGAAAGAAATTCAACATTTGGGGGGCAAGAAAGAGCTCGGCCGTCGCCTAATGGAAAGAACACTTCCCTAAAGAAAGGCAGGGTGTGCAATGGATTCCCATCTTTGTTCCCAGTCAAATCAAGTCCTCTCTTCACTAGGCAGCAGATTCAGGCTGTCTCTTGTTCTCTGGTTTCTGTGCCCTGGGAATCTTCATTTTCAAAGCTGCACTTTAGTCCAGTTTTAACAAGCAATTTAAAACATTCTATTTCTTTCTGAAAGTGCTGTCTTTGGCAGTGTTCATGTATGTGTTTATCAGGACAGAGAAAGGGTATTGAAACTTGGAAATTTGTCCAAAATGGAGACTCGATTGAAAGTTGGCTAAGCCTTTCTCTGCTACCCCAGTAGCTGAATTGCAGAAATCTAGAAAAGTCTTAACCTCTTGAGAAGCTGACATGTGAGAAGCTAATCTCACTCTGGTAAAACTTCTGCTGACCTTAGTGTAACATCTTGTAGACAGATAAAGCTTATATTTAAGCAAGTTTTCCTGGAAGAATTTATCTTTAGAATTCTAATACAAAATGCTTTGTGTATGTTTTTTTTTTTTTTTTTTTTTTTTTTTTTTTTGGAGGTTTTTTTTTTTTTTTTTTTTTTTTTTTTTTTTTTTTTTTTTTTTTTGTTTTTTTTTTTTTATTTTTTTTTTTTAACTGGGGAGTTGAAGCAGTTGAAATACAGCTATGAAAAAAATGCTGTTTTAAAAAATATCCGTGAAATGGCACCTACCAAAGAGTTGAATCTATCTCTATTAATGCACATTGTTCCAATAACTAGCTCATGACATTTCCTTTACCCTCTACTTATAAAGAAATACTCCTTCTTCTCTATTTTGTTATTTTTGCAGGACTCCTACAATAAAACCAGTTGGGCAGTGTTTCATGAAGAAATATCTGCTACTCTAATCAGAGCTTTCTGTCTTGGTTTCAGGAACTGAATTTGTGAAATAATGACTTAGAAAAGTGACAGTAGAGAAAGAGAAGGCACCTAATATGCAGACATGACAAAAAGGAGGAGCTAATATATGTTTAATTTTGTGAGTCAAGTCAGTCAAATTATAAGGATTCCATGTCCTATTTTTTCTTTGTCCTGACTGTTCCAGCTTTCATCTGCATGGCAAACAGTGGCAGACTTGGGCTTTTAATAATGTGTACAGGAAACTAAAAGAGACCTACCTGGGCAATTCCTTGGGAAAATTTTCTCAAGTAGCAAGCACTCTGGAGAAGAGCAGTAGAAGTTTTTATTACAATTATGCAGCTCTTCAGGACACATAAGAATAGCACCATCTTTCTGTAAGGAGTTTATATATCATGAATGGTAAATGAATTCTCTTCCTGCAGCAACTATCTATAATAATGTCAATTTAGAAGGATTACACTAGTATGTTGACTCTTTTATGCAGCATCATTTTTTTTTCTTAGCCACAGAAAGCTGTACAAGACACATTGCCATACAGAATCTAAAGAAAAGGCGTTCCTGAAGGTCCTTGAGTTTAATCTATTTCAGATTCACTTGGCAGGTTTAACTGCTGGCATTCTTTCAATTTCTTTGTGGGACAAAGCACTGTGGCCTGGCTTTGTAATTCACAATTCACAGAGATATCACCTGCCGCAAACAGTGTTCTGTTAAAGTGCTGGGACATCTTAATCATCTAGCAGGCAGGAAGTTTCTTCTTGCTTTGGCTGCAGGTGCCTTGGTGGCCTTTGGATTTAAGAGACCAGATCAGCAAGATGCAAGTGACAGGAGAACTTCAGAGAGAGTCAGAGCGCTCAGCCCTGCACACAAAAGAGTGAAGTTAACTCACTCATATGAAAAAACTGCTTGTTGCTTCCATAGCAAGCCACTTCTCCCAGCACTACCCCATAAGAAAAGCAGGCACACTTCTGAGTTCTTCCACTATTCCTCCCTGCTAACAACATACAGTAATATTGCGTTCTCTAATAAAGTTATCAGATTACTAAATCCCAGTATCACCTCTTACAGACCAAAGATATTTCTAATGCAGTCTACGTTGAAAAATCTGTCTTCTGCAATAATAATGGCATAAYTATTCTACAATTTTGTTATAAGTTGTTCTCAGTTATATTTGCACTAGCACTGCTTTTCTCTATCCTTTTCTGCAACCTGCACGTATACAAAAAATCCAAGAGATGGTTATACAAGGTTTCCACAATATTGCAAGCCATTGTGCTAATTCATGTACAATTTAAAAATGTTGGCCAATGATCCAAATTACTTTGAATGAAGAATACTTTCCCTACTGATCAAAGAAATACGCAAATTATTTTGTATTTTTCTTCTGTAGTTAATGTAACTAATTATTCCTTCACAGTAGGTGAAAAGCAGTTCTGGTCCTGCAGAAGCAGTTTATCAGTGTTCACGTCTCAAGCAATGTCATGTGAAAGCAACACAGAGGAGAGAGATTTTCGGAAAGTCTCTTTTTAACACACAACAAAAGAAATASTATTCTTTGTGACTGACAGGTAGGGTTTTGTGCCACCAAACCACCACCGCAGTRTAGATGAATTGACAACTTCTCTACACAGGGGTAGTGAAACTTGTGCAAAAATAGCTAGTAACATTAATTGAAATACCATGTAAAAAAATCTATGCAAAAATAGAGCACAGTTTTTTGAGGCTTTACATTTATAATGCAGAAGTGTTATAAAAGATTTTTATGGAAGCTGGGAGGTTTGGATTTTTTCTTTCGAGGCCAGTCGTTTTGCATCTGTTGCTCCAATTACTGTAAGATGGAGTTCCCCATCATAAGATGAGACTTTTTGTCTGCACCACTTGCATTTCTTGACTGCCTTTCATACTCAAAACATTAACTGCATATTCTAATCAGAAATAGATGAGTTACTTGAAGTCAGTATTCAAAGAATCAACTCACTCTTTCTAACCCCTCCCAATCACTTCTGGTCCAGCAAAGCATGGAGTAAGGTCTTAGCCTAACCCTACCACTTATGCAAGATTCATTTCAGTGGGTGTCTGTTTCTAAAAGAAGAAACTGTTGAAATGACAGGAAGAGACACGCAAATGATGGCAACATGCAAAATACTCAGGACTATCCAGACACATTAGATGCTGGCATCCACTAACGAGCCTGTCAAGTGCCTGTCAAATTTCAGATGTTTTTATTGTGAGGCTTGGTAATACCTATAAGCACTGCCAAGAGATTGTTAAAAATAACCCCAGGAATGTACCCTTTCTAGGTCAGAACCAACTGTGAAGCTGAGTGCACTGTAATTATAGTGCACTAAATGAGTTACAGCTTGAGCTAATCACACCCTACTGAACTGAAAAGGTGTAATTACACAGGGAGATAATGTGAGGTTGGCAGGATTTGCTATGGTAGGCTATGGCTTTGAGTGAAAAGTGTCCAGTTTGCTGGTCATTACAGGCTGGGACTCAGCTGGGCCAATTTACAATTTGACAAGTAAAATAAACTGAGATTTGTACTCAACAAAGAGCAAAACTTTGTGGTATTTTCCTAGTGAAGACATGATGTAAAGAAAGGTTGAACTGCAAATTTACTTGAAAATTTGAAATCGATCCAACATTAAGTTGTTTTTTTGACAGTATGTTGCTGTTGTTTGATGGAAGTTAGTACAGTTTATGGATGTAATTATATAAGGAATTAGGGATTTGTATTTTTCTGGTATTCCTTATTCTCCTCTTATGCTGAAGTAGGAGTCTGGATGAGTTACCAGATTTAGGGCTTCACATTTAATTCTTGATTTCTTGTTTTTCTAAAACTTAGAGCTTCGACTTTCTTGAATTTCTGGAATGGTGCAGTATACTATTTAGGCAATTTTGACTTTGTGCTTTCAAAGCTTTTCATCACTGATTAACTGTTTAGTAGATGGATTGGTTGGGCTTATTCATGATACATYTTGGCCTGTTTTGCTAGCAGAGCACGTGGCAGATAAAACATCTTGGCACYGTAGAAATCTCACAAGGAACAGCTCACAGAGGTAACTTTATTAATGATTATCATATGCCAGATCATCATATTTGTTAAAAATCTMATGGCCACCCCTTCTTCTTACAGTCTTACAGAGTAAGATTGTAATAAACATCAGTAAAAGTAGAGAAATTGAATTAATATTAAAAAAAGAGAAGACAGAGAGACTGGAGAAGGGAAAGGCATTAATGAAACATAAGGTGGCTAACCTGGCAAAGAAGTTTCATTGCATGAAGTGATTCCTGAGCCTCTTACTAGAATATTTCTAAAGACATCCTGGGATACTCTTTTTGTAATAGTGAGTATTTTTAGTGCTGATGCACTGTTTTAGCTGGTGAAAAATGAGTTTAGATTTTGTATTCATTCACACACTATCATATGCAAATTACTCTGCTATAGCAGTAGCTACTCAAAAACCTACTGTCTACCACAAAAATCACTGTTGCTGTTAAACAGAATCTGATAATTCAKTAAACTAAAAGCCAGCTTTAAATATAGTGCCTACGGGCACGTGTTTTCACTGGTGGGTGTGTCAGTGTCAYATTTCAGCTGCATCCTCCAGCCCTTTGGCCACTAAAACAGTGCAAGAAAGGTTGCTCTAACTTTCTGGAAAACGTCACTTTCAGGAAAGTTCACTTGTGCCAAAGAGCAGACGATAATGCAGGATCATTATCCAGCAGGAAAAAAAGGACTCGCTGTACTCATAAYGTGAGGCCTATGCTCCTTAGCATACGCTACATGAGCCTCCCRAGGCAGTAAAGAGAAGCTACCTATGGGAGCAGCTTTGGTGGGAGACCTCAGGAAAGATGGTCCCCAAACAGGAAAGGGCTATACGCTGGAGAGAGGAGTCTGTCTGAGGCCCGGGGAACCAGGGCAATAGARTGAGAAATCCTTTCTCATGGTGAATTTGTGCCAGGCTAGACTCTGGTGAGCTGGCCTTGTTCTGTGGTTGTTGTGGCCCCTCTCACTCTCTTTCCTTCTTTTCTATGAAGGCAGAAAGATTTGGTCACCAAATAAGGTAGGAAGTCCTTCACACACCCAAAAKACAGCAAATTCTAATGAGGAAGGTGATAGTTCCTTTTCCTGAGTATTACGGCTTGCACACTCAGAAAAGTACTTAATTGACTTTAAAACTGTGGCCTTGGATCAACTCTTCTTAATTACTGTTTACATCTTTCTGGAAATCTCTGTGAAAACAGTATATAGTGTCCTAGAGAATCAAATAAAGCTGGAGTAAGTAGATGGGTTCTTGAACAAGCTCAGACCCAGAAAAGAATGTGAAGGCTAAGGAGAACACGAAATGGAAGATTTTCACTGCTGACCTCCAGAAATAAAACAAGTGACCAGTAATAAAATGGCTTGCCAAACTCTTTTAAATCTCACGTGTGTACTGCAGGGCAGGTGGGATGGGCTGCCAAGTTTATTTTTGCCAATAATTTGCAGAATGTCATTGTTCCTTCCAGAAGTGATATAGTATCGATTGGAGAACTTTCTCAGATGGATAAAAGCTTGCTGTGGCTGAGAATGCCAGCAGGCTGGAAAAGCCATCTCCAGCTATCTGCTGAGCTCAGTGCACGACTACTGGTGAGATAACAGAAAGGAAAAGGCAAGGGTGGAGGGCCAATAGGGAGAAGAGCTCAAGAGATAGATGTCAGCAGGGTACATACGACAGTGCTGTGCACTTCAGGAAAACCAATCTGTAAGCCTAGACAAGTTCCTTAAAACAGGCATGCAGTCAAAGCTATCACTGCAACCAAAAGCGCKAAACATTAATACATGTCAGAAGGCTGGTAGAAGTAAAATAGCTATTCACAGACACTATTTTCCTTTCTTAAAAAGTTAATTGGACATTTTTAAACTCTAGGTGTTTTGTCCTCCTTCTGTTCCCCTGTCTCAGCTTCCTCGCTCTGTTCCTTCCTGCTGTCTTTCCTGACTCATCACCTAAGAAAGCAACTCTTATGAGGAGAATGACACAAAACTGTTAGTGATGCTGATTTAGCACCACTAACAGGGCAGCRGGATGGAGTAATAAAACACTACAGGATAACAGAAGGAGGGAAAGAACCTGGGCTACTAGACTCTTACCGAGATTGTCTCTGTTATCTGCACCAGAGACTAAGCATTAATTCTGGAGCCAGGTGGTATGGACTGGCTTGTGTCCATATGCTTCAAACATAGGGTTTGAAAACTGTGCTGGGACAGGCCACTCGTTTGTGCTAGCTGGAACCACCACCACTACCATCCCGAGGCAATAGTTCACTGTACCCTAGACACTTACTTTGTCTTTGCCTCTTTAATGTGTGCTACATTCATGCCTTGCCTGCCTTGCGCACATCATGCAATCAGACCAGCACACTCAAGGCAACAAGCCAGATGCCCAGGTCAGTGACTGTTCATCACCTGTGAAATATGCTACTTGCCACTACAGTTCATGCTTTTGCTCACTAGTGATGATATTGAGGCCTGCCACAGGGCAGCCTCATCCTCTGAGGTGGAGCCAGATAGATCTGTGCTGGGCACAAAGCATCCTGGTGGATGGAAGGAGTTGCTTAAGATGATTAACAAGAAATGCATGAGATGTACGTACCACTCACATCCTTTGGATTTAAGCTAGAAATCAGGTTCCCTTATCAGGAGAAGGTTTTGGGACTAGGACACTAGTATCAACTGATGAGGCTGCATTGTTTAGCAGCATGAGACGACCAATAGAGAGTACAGAAAACCACACTCAGGTTCCTGTGCCAGGAGCTAGAGCTACTCCCAGAATCAGTGTATTGTCTCATCAGCACCTAAGCCCAACAGGAAAATGGTTCCTATGTTGAGCTGTGCCAATATCAACTCTTATCAGCTAGTGAATAGCAATTTTGAAGTCCACAGGTTTGAGGATGCCCTGTAGCAGTGAAACCTTGGGAAGCCCTCCCACAGATCCTTCACCCCTGCATAATCAATGACAGATATGTTCCTGCTGAGATGGAAACCAGAATGAAAATGATTCCTCAGCTGTAAAGGGATAATCAGTGGGATTCCCATCTCTGCATTGTCCCCATGTGGCTCTTAAATTTTATTAMGCAGAAGAGGTTTCATTCTAGTATTTTCGAGACTCTTGTGAATGTCTATGGAAAAATTCTGGGCAATAATGGCTGGCTACACCTGATGTGGTCATGACACCCACACCTTCTGCATCCTGGGGGTCTCCTGATAGGGACATGTTGGCCCCCTTTTCCTGCCAGGATACATATGCCTCCCTGAGACAGTCCCAGCCTGCACTGGAGGCAATGTCACATACCATCTTCTACTTTTAGTCATGCAGCCATAGCTGAATAGCCAAGGACCCACGCTAGCAGTCCTGATCTCCTGTGGGGCTGAAGGGTGTTTGTCCGGGCAGCTGCCACTTGCTGAGGGACCCTCCCTCACTTTGGGCACCAGCCTCCCCGCACTGCAGGGCCTCACCGTGGCCCTGTGTGCTTTGTGCAGCAGTGTGAAGAGTCTGGTGAGCCGTTCTGTATGGGGTGGGTATGCCAGGCCCCCAGCTGGTCAGCAGATGGCCTGCCACTGCTGGGAGAAGTGGTGGTCCTCATCTACCTGTCTTAGCAGGAACTCCATCTTGTTTTGGCTATACTGTGGCTTTACACCTGAAAAAAAGTTTGTCATGGTGGCAAAATAAAATGCAAACTGCAGCAGAGCAAAAATTCTTGTTACAGATGTTCATAAAGGCTGCCTTAATCTCTTCCTTCTTTTATGGTTTGTCTTTTGCTCTCTGCTCCATTTATTCTTCCCTATGTTCTCTCCTCTCCATCCTCTTTCTTTATTTTACTTTTTTAGTCATTCTAATCTTGACAGTTAATTTGATGTAAAATATTATGAATAAAACAAATCCCAACAAGATACCAAATGTCTGTGTTTCACAGTTTCTGTATCACCTCTTGACTGTTCATTCTCAGAAGGCTATCTTAAAAATGATAGCCAAGTCCTGCTCTCTGGTTTTTATGTCAAACATCATTGTAAAGGACAGTGAAAATCTCYTTTTTTACCCCAGACTCCTTTGATCTAGATTTTGGAATCTAAAGTCTTGATCCTGAGGATTTTACCACCTAGACTGTAAGATCAAGGTCAGCTGTGCTGTCCCTCTGACTGATCCCTGTGTTCTCTGCTTTCCAGAGAGACTTTGACTGTGGCTGCTGCCATTTGTGGACTTGCCCATATGCAGTGCATGAGAGCAGAGATTTTTTTTTTTTTTTTGGTCATAAACTAAGTTATGTAGCTTTCATTTCTGGGTGCTTTTAAAATTTTTTCTGTATTCAAACATTTTTTAGTGAATTTAATATTTGGATGTCTTTGATATCTCTGAATTATCCTTCCACGTTTTCTCTTTCACACCTCTTGTGGACTCAGGGATATTAGACTTTACCATGGAACAGATTTGTGTAATGTGGCAGCCGTGTCATGACTCAGGCAAGCTCTGTATGCAATGCATGGTGGATTCACACAATTATTAGAACTTACTTATGTCTAAATTTGTTCCCTAAATTATTGGGCACTTAAACAATTACATTTTCTAGAATAGGATGTAAGAAGAGCTAGTTCGATGGAGGAGCATGATCTTCTGTTTACCTACTATCCTTTTTTAGCAACTCAGAGCAGTACCCTTCCCCTTCTTGGGCAGCGCCAACTGAGGTCTAGTTGGCCATATTCCACTGAGGAAAAAATGAGTGCCTTAATGGGTCATACATGCAATGCACCCCAGCTGTTCACTCTCCGGTATCTGTTTCTCGACAGCTTTTGCTGGAGGTATGAAATAACTTAAGCTTCTCAGTATTTCCATGTAGAACCTATTTCTGATGCTAGTAAGCTTCCAAGGTGAATTGTCACTTTACAAACTGGTTTTGAGTGAGCAGAGTTGSGGTTTAGCTCAACTGGTTTAGCTCAGTTGGTTAGAGCATGGTACTGCTAATGYCAAGGTCACGGGCCCAATCCCCCTATGGGCTACATTGAGGGTTGGACTAGATGATCTCCAGAGGTCCCTTCCAACCTTACCATTCTATAATTCTATGATTTTTGATCTCTTGTTTGACTCCATCTACTGAGACTGCAACTGTTCACCCCTTTCCTACCTTTTCTTGATGAAAGTGACCCTGCTTCTTACTGGCTTTCTCAAGATCTTTGTGATCAACTATTTGGTGACTCTGAAATTGTGAAGATACTCTAGCATTTGAGTTAAGCTTGTTCCATTCAGCTAACATGCTAAAATCCAGTTATCTCTAGATTCTAAGAAAAATCTATAGGCACCTTGCTTTCACTCTTCCCAAGTACATTCCAGAGCTGTATGACAGCTACTGAGAATTTCAYGATATCTTACTGGAAATCAGTGCTCATGTACAATATCATATCCGTGGCAGAAATGATTGGTTGGGAATTTCATCCATTTTATTAATGTTCTCCTTGTCTATATGTAGTAAAAGTCAAGCTGAAAGTCTTGAAAATGAAAAGCACTGTGTAAATATTAAATCCAGCTATTTCCAAAGCTAACAGACCCATTCTTACAAAACTGGTGTTCTTTTTGTGCTAAAAAGAAAGTTGAAAAGTGATGGCTTTCTACAAGAAATATTTTGAGATATTTTTTTACCTGTCCATAGTTTCTCTTTCCTTTTTTCCTAAGTTTGTTAGCAGTCTTCAATACATGAACAAGGTAGTTTGTATCTGCATCTGCCTTCCTCAGTAGTCTCCACTGTTAACCTAAAATACACACAGCTACCTAGATCCTCAAAGGCTTGCACCAGCAGCTGAAGGCTGATGCTGAGGCTGACTTTTCAGTTATGCAGGCTCTGAAATAGGTTTCCCAGAGATGCTGTGGACTCTGTATCCTTGGAAATGTTCAAAACTTTATTGGATGAGGCCCTGAGCAACCTCTTATAACTGCACATTCTTTGAGGAGGCAACTGGGTCAGATGACCTCTAAAGGTCCCTTCCATCTTGAATTATTCTATGGTTTTATGATCTTGACAGAAAGTCCTTCTTTGTTAGATCACCTTGAACAGATACGTAGATTTAGATTATTTGTAGATATTTAATACAAATCTTTTTATTGCCTTATTATTTGGAAATACAGTTGGATTCCTAGAACAGTAATTCTCAAGAACCCACTGAGAAGCTTATATAGGTGTCTGAGAAACAACCATCAGCATCTATTGCTTAATTTAATCTCTACACTGCAGATTCTCTGCAGGCTGGTGCTAACTATTCCAATTTTCTCCTTTATCAGGGCATGTGAATTTTTATATCCTAATCTGTCTAATACAATGAGCAAAACACCAAATGATTTTCTGAAGAAATTCTTGGCATTTTAACAGCAGCAGTCAGACTGGAAATGCTCCACAGCATGTAGTGAAAATTATTTGGAGTCCAAGACCTTTATGAGACTCAATGATATAGCCTTGAAGCATGTCTTTTTTTGATTTGCATACTCTTCATATCAGTTTCAGTAAACAATTTTCAAATCCTTTTAATACATGTAAGACAGTCAGATATTCATGGTGTATTACTTTAGTGGGGTTACATCTAGGATAATGTTGGCCCTCTTTCACTGTCACCTGGGGAATATCACAAACTAAATCCCAATTAAGTATACAGTATTAATGTTTACAGAATATTGTTTACARAATTGCATTTCATCAATAAACAGGATTTTGTATTGCATGGTTAATGACAATCAATACAATTAATGTAACCTGGGTAGATGATTTCTTCTGGATTATAATGTCAATTTTACAAAATATTTTACTCCAAGATTTGAGATAATGCCTTTAATGGAGAATGAGCCTTTTTTTCCAATCTCCAGTAAGTACTTTTAAAGCTTTTCACCTCAAATGTGCAATCTAGAAGATCATAAGTAAGACAGTGGAGGACTGGAAGGCTGGAATTCATTCAGATGCTATGTTTGTTAACCCCAGCTGCAACTGTCTCATCCCTACTACCAAATGCCAAAGTATTATTGAAATACAGAGAAGCTACATTTGTATGTGTGTATGTGTATCCAAACATATATGTAACCTGTACACGATCAGAGAAGGCTTATCTGTGCAACAGCATGACCAAATCCCTATGCTGTATCTCCTTTTCAAAAAAAAAATATGTATATATATTTGTGTAAAGTTATTACCAAAGCTGCCTCAATATCACTCTAAGGGATATCTAAGGTAGCTTGTTTTTTGACAACAAACTTTAGAGGAAATTACTGGCTGTTGTACACAGATACACACGCATGATAAGATTTGGATAGCGTAAAGCGTTGTAGCCCCATTGACCTGGCAAGCACTTCCTTTCTTCCATCACATTTTTTATATCCATTGTGGAAGAAATAACAGAGGAACACTGCRGTGGAATCACCCAACCAACAATTCACCCACATGTGGAGAACTTGATCCTTGGTTGCTCAGCGGTGCAGCGCAGTCTCATCACACCCAGCAGCCCCAAGCAGGCCAACAGTGCTGGAGCTACCATGGGCTTACTTCAATTTTTGTGTCTCTGCTTCAGCATCTCACAGATCTATTTTGTTTATTCTGTTTCRTCACAACTGTTGCTGTGATTTAACTTTAATTGTTTGATTATTTCCCAAACTGCATACAAATAGTCACATTTAATTTTAGATATTGAGATCCAAAGTTCATCCAACCTTTTTATTGCTTGTTACACTTTACAAAATCTATTCTGAGACCATTTCCCTTCCTTTCAGGAAAAAAAAATCTTCATGTTCCCCTAATTATTCCATGTTGCGATCCTTAATCTTTGAGACCTTTGGAACTAGTATTAAGCACTAAACCAATGCAAAGAATAAAAGTTCTATGCACATTTTTTATTCTTTCATGAAAATTCAGGCTCAATTTCCCTTTTTGCTTTAGTCAGCATAGAACTTACTTGTGAATGATCCATGATATGTTTTCAGAATATATCATGAATGACAAGCTAAAATCTTTCATCTCTTGTTTGTACACAGTTACTAAAGCTTGTCAATAGGCAATTTGGATTTTTCCCAACTCTTACAATGAAATGCCAAAAATTCTTGTTTAAATAAAAAATATTTACCAGATATGAATATGGGTGTGTTACTTACATATGGATTGAGAAATATGCTCATTTTCATGCTCTTCCACTGCTTAAGATTTTTTATTATTATTATCTACCATCACATATCTGATATGTTTTATTCTTCACAGCGTTACCACCAAACAAAACCTTATCTTTTGTGTTCTGTAATACTGTGTAATCATTTTAATTTCCCCTTTGCTTGCATAAATGTAGTGGAAACAAAGTTAATAATTTTTTTTAATTTTCTTGACAGACAAAATATTACAATTGTGATTTCTCATAATTGTACATGAATACTAAAAATACTCCTCATTCAAGCATGTCTATCTTAAGATTAATGAATTTGATAGGTCTATCTATCTTAAACTTACTATTTTCCTAGTTAGTTTCACCCAAGTCCTTATCTGCTTCTCATTCAAGGCTCTGTGGCAAGCCTTACTCAGATCATCACACACTGAGACCACTTCAGAGGTAGGATTTGACTCTCCTGACTGCTAGCCATGTGGTTAATGGTGATGGATTGATTTCTAAGCATCAGAATGTGCATTTTGTGATACTCCAAGGAAAGACACAGGCTATTACAAACTCGCTAAATAGACATATCACATCAACTTCRTAGATCTATAACCTCATGGAGACTCTTTTCCTATTGGTATTATCTGCAGAGCAAAGATGCAGGTAAGCCCTCCCTGGTTAATTTTAAATTAAATAGCACAGGCTATACCGTACTGGTGAAGAAAGGGACAGGAGGCTCAGCACCTACTAGCACCAGCCTACAAGCTATCTGATGACTCTTCGCTCATTCTTTGACTGCTGGCCTATACAGATATTCATACTTCTGTATCTTCCCTGTTTTTGTTACCTATTCTGTCTTAATTAAAGCCAAAATGGATAATCATCTGCCTGCACAACCCATGCTGTCATTTTAATGGGAAGATTCTTACAGAAGTTAATAAAATTCATTTTACTTTTATACTCTTAAAAAATGATATTGAGAAGCCTTGCATGGAAAAAGGCTAATTTATTTTGGCCTGAACCTGTAAAATCCTTATTAGGCGATGGAGCAAGAACTACATCTTTCTATGCTTCTCAAAACTTATAAATGTGCATCAATGATTATCTTGAAATTTTTGTATTGGAGAGTTTGCCGACAATAGCCCTAACAATGACAAAAGATGATGCTTCTTTAACCTTCTAAGGTATGTAAAGATGCCTAGAGAAGTCTGGCCATGAGAAAGGACTGGACTCTTACTCTGTGTATTGGAATAAAATCTAGAAGAATCAAAGGACTTATCTGGTCCCTTCCTTTAGGGGGTCTCACATTCCCTCCTTTAGACTGTTCATCTTAGGTAGATGAACTCTCCATGCTTTAGCACAGTCCAGCAGGGCAGGATGATTCCTCACTCTGCCTTTGATGCTTCCTTCACTCTCCCTTCATTAACAAGCACTTTGGGGTGTTTTTGCACAGTACCTCAAGCAAGTGGCATAAGCTCCCCCACTCAAGTTCACAGAGGCCTTCGCTTTAATGTTCTGCAAGTCCCTCCTCAAAATCTCTTTCTTCTACTGTACATGCTGTGAAGTACAACTTGCCTATAATTAATTGATATGCCTACATTTTTCCTCCTATAGGAGATAGGAGCAGTATATTTGATTCATTTGATGGAGGAAACAATGTAGGCATAAGACTSAACAAATCAAGATTACAATGAGCCAATGTTTTAGGTAGTGAGTGTTTGAACAAAGATTTTGGCAGCAGGGATGAGGAGGAAAGGTAGACTCTTGAAAAAGCTGAGTTGGAAGGAACATTAGTATTTAAGTACCATTTGGTTGTGTGGAAAAAAAGGATGATCAGTTAAAAGATACATCCAAGATCACAGACCTAAATGACCAGGATAATATTATTTTGGATGTTCCTAATGAAGACACTGCAATAAAGAAAAATACATTCTATTTTGCTAAAATTTTTATTGCTGAAAGTCCCTGACRAGGTGTGAAAAAGAAAGAGAAAGAGAAAAAGAAAAAAAGATAAGATTTCAGTTTGGAGGAAGAAAGGTCCAGAGAAGAGACAAGGATTGTGAATAATTAGCATAGAAACAGTATAACTGAATCACAGAATCACTGACTCACAGAATGGTTGAGGTTAGAAGGGACCTTTTGCGATCGCCTAGTCCATCCCGCCCCTGCTCAAGCAGGGTAACCTACAGTATGTTAGGATCACATCCAGGCGGGTTTTGATATCTACAGAGATGGAGACTCCATAACCTCTCTGGGCAACCTGTGCCAGTGCTCTGTCACTCTCACAGGGAAGAAATTCCTATTCATATTCAGGCAGAACTGCTTGTGTTCCAGTTCCTGTTGTCTTTTGTCCTGTCACTGGGCACCACTGTAGAGAGCCCAGCCCCATCCCCTTCACACCCTCCCCTCAGGTACTTGTACACATTGATAAGATCCCCTCTCAGTCTTCACTTCCCCAGGCTGAAGAGGCCCAGCTCTCACAGCCGTTCCTCATAGGGCAGATGCTCCAGCCCTCTGATCATCTTTGTAGCCCCACGCTGTTCTGTCACCTTTCCAGGGATGGAGGTGAGGCTGACTGGCCTGTAGCTTCCTGCATCCTTCTTGCCCTTTTTGAAGAGTGGCATGACACTGGCTTTCTTCCCAGTCTTCAGGCACCTCTCCTCTTCTCCACAACCTTTCAAAGATGATGGAGAGTGGCCTAACAATAACAGCCACCAGCTCCCTCAGCACTCRTGGGCCAGTGGATATGTRAGTGCAAACTCTCATCCTCCCCCCTCACTGGCAGGATTGAGGAGGAGATCACCTGGTCTCCCAGACCCTTGACCACCATCYCCAGAGCTCTGAAATCCTGTTTGATGATTTCCAGTTTGCCCTTGGTATCATTAGTGCCCAGTCTGATGAGTGGACAAGCCTTGGCAGTCTTTGTATGACACCTCRCATATAGGCTCCTGGCAGGCAGCARACCTCTCTAGACAYGAGGTCAGGTCAGCAGACAGGTGCCTCTGTCCCCTGCACCAGGGAGTCAYCCACAACAATCACTYGCCACTTCTTGTTTCTTCTGCATGTTCCCATAAGGCACAAGGTCTGTTGGCCCAGTTGCTTCCCTTGAAGCCATGCCCAGCTCCTCCTCAGCCAGGAGGGCACTAAATCTATTCCTCAATTGCAAGTGTTCAGGAGGAGTAAGAGCCTTTCTCCTTCCASAAGGAGTCACCAGTTTCCAGCCTTCTTCTACAGTGGTGTGATGTACTGTGTCACCTGGCACAGAGCCCTCCACTAACTCCACTGCTGTGGGGGGTTGGGACCCCTGGAGCTGTATGGTCTCCAAAAATACCCTATCTGTTGTTCATCTTCATAGGTGCTACACAGCCTACTGACTTCCTCCTGTAACTCCTTTGCMTGACAACACAACTGGTCAACAACAGCACACCTCCTACAGGAGAGCTGAATGCCAGCCCAGGCCTCATAGAGAGCCCCCAAGCACTCTCTGCAGCCTGAGACCTGCAGAGCTGCATCTGCACTCAGCAGGTCTGTCTGGGTCGAAGCCTCAGACACAGATGATGTAGCATCTCCAACAGCTACAGGGGAATATGCTCTGTGGCATGCCATGACCATATCTGAACATATTCAAAACATATTTTCTTATGTGATTGTTCAAATCTGATGTGCAAGCAAAAAATTGGGTAGGAGCCAAGGAAACAATGCACAARTTAGATTATGTTTTGAAACAATATAGCTGCCATTTGTGTGATTTGCTTGGGACTGATATAACTGATTTCTCAGCAGAGCAAATTAGCCTAGTGAGAACACTGTAGTGGGTATAGCTGATTCCAAGTTAGCTCTGGTACATCACGCTCTGTGTGCTTTATTGACATAAGGGAGATATCTGAAGAAATGTTTCAGGAACTCCCTAAGGGAATGCCTGACTGAAAGCAAATGATTAAAAAAAAAGAAAAGAAAAAGAAAAAAAAGAAATTTGGATACCATGCTCTTAGTTGCTTGCTGCATTTAACATCTTTAACTAAATAGCTAGTCTTAGCATTTCTGTGACTGTTATATAATTTTGCAATTTTTATTACCAACTCAGGTAAACCAGAATCACAAATAAAGAACAAAAACAACCTTTTTTGTCACTTACTGCATGTTGAATACAGCAAGTRTGTACCTAAGACAAGCTTACAGTTCACTCAGTAGAACTGATGTATTCACCATGCGTGTAGAAAGAACTTTAACTGAACCATAAAGGTTAGAGAGGTTAAACCTCTGAAACATGGTTTCTGGCAGGTTTAGATACTTCTCTTGGGAGACTCTTTAATAAAAAGCCTTGTATATTGGTCTACTCATGCAACGACAGTCATAAATATGCCAAGTGAAATGCAAGCTAATTAGAAAGCACTTATTCAAGTCCTTCAGAGTATATTAAAATAGAGTTTCACTTTCATGCTATAACTTATTCCTTTCATATTCAGCCYCATTCTTTTCTTGTAGTATTCCTAAGATCGTCTTTCTCATTCAGTTACAGGGCTGTGCATGTAAGCAGGCTTTTCAACGTGAAATCCTTTCTGCACTGAGTAGAAGTGGTCATTGTCTGAGGACACTCAGTCACAAAAGACCTTCAGGAAGTGGAGCATCAGCATCTCTGTCCATCACATCAGTTATTCCTTCTTCCCTTCCCCTAAGCAAACACAGACATCTCATCAAAATTCAGAACTCGTAAATGTCTAGCTAGGAGTATGGCATTTATTWGAATTAAAACTGGTATTAAATGTCTGTTTCTCACCAGAATAGCAAAGCACTGGCTCTTCTATTGCTGTTAATACTACTTGGTAAATTTGTTTGGTGAAGAATGCTGAAGCAAATTTTGAGAGATCAAGTAAATTTATTTAATGACAAGCAAGTTACTTGGAGAAATAGATAGAGAAATTGTTCAAAACTGAGCAAATAGAGAAAGCAGCGTGAAATTACAACATATATTGACCCTCTTAGACATTCTTGAGATAAAAAATGAAGTTTCTCACTCAAGTTCTTATAATAAAACTAAACTCTTCTGCAGCAGTATCCTAGTCTGTGGTTCAGTTACTGGAGTGATACTTCACAATGATTTGTGACCCTAATTTAAGTCTCAGATAGACTTGCTCGAGCTGTTCATTACAGGTGAAAACTTGACTCTTTTAAAGCAGATTGAAATTTTACTACAGATGCAGATGAGAAGTAAATTGCTTATGTGCTAAACTTATTTCTCTTTATCTATAGTTATAACCAATGATCTTATCTTCCTCGGCCTTATTTGAATATCACCACTTAGGGAAGCAGAAAATAGCCAAGGCTGTTCTGCTTGAGTCTTAAACTTTTATACTTTCAAATTTGGGGAACTGGAAAGGGATTCTGGCTTTTGTAGCTGCTGTTGAAGGTTATTTGGCTAGAATTTGGTTGAAGTTGGAGCCAGGACTGATGGARAGAGGTTGATGCCCGTAAGACAGGRGAGCAGCATTTGAGTTAGTTGGTCTTTTGACTAGGTTTTGGGTGGACACTGGCTTCCTGGATAAATCTGAGTCACAGACTGATAGAGTGTGATGATGTGACAGACCAATAAACGCTCACAGTGGAAGAAGGCTCAGAGGAGATGGGCAAGGGCAATGTGCCCAGGAAGCTCAGGGAAGAATGTAGCCAGTGACTGACCACAGCTGTTGCAAAGAAGGCTGAATTTGTCTCTACACAAAAGGGACCAGATGGTGGCCTTGTTTTGGATAAACAGCTATGTCAGTTGAGTGGATCAACTGACTATATYACAGTTGAGTGGATCAGCTAGTTGTGTAAATGTTTCTCCCTGAGTCCATCAAAAGAGTGCTCATGTTTCCCTGAGTTAGCCAAAACAGCAGTGGGGYGAGTATATATRTGTCTCAGCCCAACATAAGTTATAAAAATTGAACAACTAACAAAAGAATTTTGAAGAGAGCAATGGGCTTGAGCTGATCCCTGGCAACTGGAGACGTCCAGCATTGTGACAGCAAGAACATTATAAAGGTAGATAATAGGGATCACATTTGTATTGTGATTGAACTGTATATTGCAATTGCTATATTTTGCTAAGCGTAATTTACACTTCCATTGTGATTTCAGTATCTAAMTCAGGAATCTGTGTAAGATCAAATATCTTCAAATAAGTAAATTTGGTATTAAACATTATACCTTCCACTGGTGGTACACCTAATAGAACCTAGTCAGAGAGTATTGGACTCTAGTGTGATAGACTCCAAGGTGAAGATGGAGGTTAAGGTCATGATTTGGTCTTATAAGGCAAAGACCAGAGGCTGTGGCTGTACACAGGAGGAGCGGTAGGCTGGAGTTGAGCAGGTCTCATTTTATTGCGTTTATGTACAGCACTGCCTAGGGTGGCTGCATTTGGTTCCCAAGGCAAGTTTTGATACTTGACTTTAAAAACCTTTTGGATAGGGTTGCCAAACTTTAATGTTAAAATACAGCTTGCAGAAGGCTCTGGGTAGGAAGTTGTCCTGCCCCAAACTTACARGTTAGGTGATGGAGGAAGAGATATGCTTCCTCTGTCAGGTGTTATTTATAGTGCAGTAAGCTCTGCATTGGTCATGTGACTGGACCAAGATTTTGGGACCAAGACATAAATCCCCCACTCTCCCGCCAGGGAGCGTTGCAGCTCTTGGGTCTGGCCTTGAACATGAAGYAAGTGAACAAATGAAGGAAAGCAGTAGCTCAACGTGTCACAGAATTTTGAGCTTCTTATTCGTGATATCCTGTATTATGGGAGATACTTGGTAATTGTACTGCCAGGGGTCAGCAGAGAGAAAGGTCTGTGGATCATCTTTCTCTGGCGTATTATACATTGGCCAGATCAGGGTAACACCCTGACAAACTTCTCTTGTTGGTGGCTGCCATTTCTTGCTCATATCCCCAAGGCTAAACTAATTGCCAGGCTTGAGGTTAATATAAGGATTAATTTTATCCTTTGTGTCAGATTAGCAGAGACTGAGCAGCTCTTTGCTTTCCTGTGGGGCATGGTGCCGGGTCCATCTGCTCAAAATTCTCCAGGGATGTTTCAGCTAATGGTAGTGCTGTGAATCTCTTCTGTTCTCTTTCTATGCCATGGTGTAACTTTTCAGGCTTCTTGCCTTTTGTACTAATGGTCTTACACCTGCTACATGGCATGAGAGACCACTTTACAGTATTTGCTGTAAGTAGAGGAGCAGATACTCTGAGCATCCATCTGAGCCTAATGTCCATGCCGTCATACTGAAATTGCAGTGAGCTGAATTCCATGACCTAGAGGTTCCTTTCCAGTTTCACATTCTGCCTCAAACCATGTGAGCTCATTCAGATCATGTGTCATTCTTGCTATCTCATTTTACTTATCTGTTCCTCTGCTGCTCTTTATTTTTTCCTTTTTCTTAACCTGAGATGCATGTTTTTCTGTTTATGAGAATACCTAACTGTATAAACAGAGTATTTCCAAAATAATGTGGTTAATGAGACCACCCCTTGAAGTTACACTATTCTGAGTACTATCTTAATTCTAACCATATATTTAGTTCCTGCATTAGTTTTGCAGTCAATGTTTCCACAAACTGCTACAGCTGGAAATGAATGGCTCATGCAGCTTGGAAGTTACAATTATATGCTTTCATATGAAACACAGCATTGTTTCAGTCATAAATCCTTTTGAACACAACAGTCATTATAACTGGGTCATAACTGAACTGAATCAATGTGAGCAGAAAGGATGTTAATGAGAGTAGTGTGATTTTTCTCTTCAAAATCTCATGAACCACTAGGCCTAGAAAACAAACTGCCATATGTATTTGGAAGGCTGGGATGGATGATCAGCCTTCTAGGGGCATGTAGCATTGATTTCTGTTCACAGTGATCCTGAGTCTGCAACAGTCARTGGGTTTTCAAACCAGACAAATATGCAGACCTTTCTCTGGGTAGGAAAACAAAACCAAAAACAAACAAAAACTGATTGCTTACTTGACACCATCCAGCCCTGGTGAAATAAGGACTAGCCAGCAAAAGTAAATAGCACTTTAAATAAACATTTTTTTCTCCTAGGGTGGGAGAGTAAGAAATGTAGACAGAGATGTAAGAGGAACTGTCTGTGTGATGATTTCTTTTCAAATGCTTACATGGGGAGTGTAAGGCTCTTATACATGCACTTCTCTGGGAATTGCACTAATCACATATTGTGCACACAGTTTTCAGATTTAATAGCAGTTGCTTGAGTGAAAAGGAGCTGCTAGATTATTCTGCTGCTAGATGTTCTAATTCTGTCTTCATTTCTCTTGGAAACATCCTTTCTGTACAAAGCTCTTGGGAAGAAAAGGAACTTGTTCCCATTTTTAGGTGTCTGGGATTTGTGAATACTAGAAATACATCAAAGCTTAGATGTCGTTCTTATCATTTCAAAGTCAGCTAAGCTAAAAATCAAGTACTGCTTGATCATAGAGGAAGAAAAAATTGTGGCTAGTATTCCCCGCAGATGTATGAGACCTCAGTRCTTCCTTGTTCCCTTCTCCCATCCCAAGGTTGTGTACATTCTGTGAGAGAAGGTAGAGTACAACTCCAAAAACAGTGACTTTATGAGGTACAAGCATTCAATGAAAAAGAAAAATATTTTTCAAGAGATAACTTCCCCATCTACCTTTCTTTCCTTCTGAAATACCCTCCTCCCTCTGTCTTTTTCTGCCTGTTTTAATTCTTTCTTTGTCTCCCATTCTCTCTCTCTCCTCTAAGTCTTTATACTGACTCATACTATTCCCTTTCTACTCAAGGCTGTTTTTCTGGTTTCTCATGTGTTCACTGTAGTCTGCCCCTTCATCTCACACCTTGTCTTACTCTGTTCCTTTTTTTACTTCTCAGTCTCTTTATTTAGACTGCAGCCAACTTAAGACAAGGCTACTGGCAGAGGCCAGGACCTGGCTTCATTCCACAGATGAGCTCTTCAAAGAACAAGCAATTTAGGAAGACACTAGACTTCAGTAATCTGTATTATGCCCTTGGAGACAGTGTTGAGGTTCATTATTGTCTAGTGCAGTAAGCACAAATACAGTGATATTATGTCACTGGATGTAAGAGGGGAGAGCAGGTTCTGATCTCAATGCATTGATTGGTGCAAGTCTTAAGTAATTCCACTGATGTTTGGGGAACCATACCATGTATTTCAGTGGTTGAAAAAGGTATCTTCTGCTCCTTTCTCTTAAGAGATCACCTTTGCAGCTATTTTAGTGAGATTTTGCAACAACAGAACTGTACTGATTTCAGTGGACGTAGGCCAAGTTTAGTGATATAAATAAGACTGGGAGCAGTGAACCTGACCTACATATTTCTTCTGAGTGTTTTCCAAAGTCTTCAATTATATTTTGAGAATCTGTGCATTTCACTTCAAATTCAATTATTCATATTTAACAGAATCTGCTCTAGCATTACTGTGCTTTAAAAACTGGAAACTCCTCCCAGGTATACTACAAAAACRTAATAACTCCTACTGTCATTGAAGGGAGAGTGCAAGATTGTTGATTCTGTTCTTTCAAGTAGATTTCTTTTGTCCTATTGTGTCAGTTCATGGTTGCTGAATGTATTCTAAAACATCTCAATTACTTTCTATTTAACAGATGTTTTTATTAGATCTATAATCTCATGTCTCATATCCTTACAGCGTCCTCAGTGTTCTGCCTTTGCTAAACAATTATCTAGAGGATGTATTTTCTCCCAGATGGATTCTAAGCTTTTCTTCCAGAGGCTAGATTTTATTGCAGATTTTATGTCAGGACAACAGAGGCGCTTTGTTTTCCTTAATTGTTCTCCATAGAAGTCAAAACCATAAATTCAGAAACAAGAGCCCTAGTGATAGTCCAAGCAAGAGAGAGAACAGTTTAYGATGTCCAACATCTTGTAAAAATTCACGTCATCTTCCTGCTGACCTGCTTCTTGTTGATTCATGAGAGATAAATGGAACACCCATTTCTTTTTCCTGTTATGTTGCATCAGAGAGTTCAGGCTCATCCCTTATCCGGCTTTTTTACTACAGAATGCAGGTTATAAGGATGCAGATAGTTTTGTGTGTTTGTATTTTGGCTATTCTTTTTGCTCACGTCTATTAACCTGGCCCCTTCATGTGCTGAAAAACTTCATCGACCTTGTACTTCAGTGGTCTTAAGCCGCAAAAAATCTCAAATGAAAAAGCACATTCACGTTGTCCCCAGAAATACAGCCCTTCAAACCCATCTATTATGCTCTCCATTTTCCACACCAAAAGAACATAAGAACAGATTCTCAACTTTCAAATAAAGTGCCAAAATGCATTAATTAGCATCCTAATTAAGTCTAATCTTCCCTTCCAGCGTTCACTTCCTATTCTTTTTAAGACTTTATTTGAAACCAGGGATACTTGAAATATGATAAGAAAAGATTTTTGCCCAGAAGTATATGGAAAGGTGTTTGAAGATGTTTGTGTTTGATTTTGTCTAAATCTTTYGCATTTTTTTTCACAGTATCACTCTTATTAATCTGCACGGATCATGGAGTTATAATTCAGGTAGGAGGTCTCTAGTCCAACCTCCTGCTCAAAGCAAAGTCAGTCCTGGAGTCAGTCCAGATTGCTCAGGACTTTATCCAGTCAGGTCAAGAATGGAAACTGCACAGGCTCTTTGGGCCCCTGTTCCATTACTGGGCTGACTTTACCGTGAAAAAGTTTCTCCCTATATCCTGTTGAATCTTCCTTTGTTTCAGTTAATGCCCACTGTCTCTCATCCTCCCGCTATGCACTGCTGCAAAGAGCCTGGCTCTGACTTCTTGATGATCTTCCCCATAGGTACTAGGTGGTTGCTGTCAGGTCCCCCTGAAGCCWTCCTCTCTCCAGGGYGAACAAGCCCAGCTCTCTCAGTCCCTTCTTACAGGGCAGGTGCTTTAGCCCCTGACCATCTCAATGGCCCTCCAYAGAACTTGCTCCAATGGGCCCCAAAATTAGACACAGTGCTTTAGATRGGGTCTAAGAAGCACTAAATAAAGTGCTGAGACAATCTCTTCCTCAGCCTTGGCTTTCTTTACTTTTAGCCTTCTTTACTGCTAGGGTGCACTGCTGGCTCACATTCACTTTGCTGTTTGTCAAAACACACAGGTCCTTTTTTGCAGAGTTGCTCTGCAGGCAGCCTGTCCCCAGCCCATGCTCTCGTCAAGCGTTCTTCCTTTCCAGACACAGCACTTGGCATTTGCCATTGATGAATTTCATAAGGTTCCTGTCAGTCAATTTGTCCAGCCTGTCTAGGTGCCTCTGGATGACAGCCCTGCCCTTGASTGTATCAACTTCTCCACTCAGTTAGGTGTCATCTACAAACTTGATGAGAGTCCACTGCATTGTCTCCTTCAGCTTATTGGTAGAAATTATTGTTAAAACAGGACAGGTTCCAATATAAACCTTCATGGTACTTCATKGAGTTGTACTGGCCTCCAGGTAGAGTACAACCCATTAACCACTACCCTCTGAGCCTGATCATCCAACTGTTTTTTAACTCATCTGGTTGTCCAGCCATMCAGACTATAACATCCTAAGTTGGATACAATAATATTGCAGGMTATAGTGTCAAAAGCCTTGCTGAARTTGARGTAAATGACATCCACTGGTCTCYCCTCATCCAAAAATCCASTCATTTTATTCCAGAAATTAATGAGGTTCATCAGGCATGACTCACACTTGGTAAATCCATGCTGACTGTTCTCAATAGCTACCTTCTCTTTCAGATGCCTAGAGATGTGTGCCAAGATGTTTCACTCCATGATTTTCCCAGGGACCYAAGTGAGGCTGATCAGCCTGTAGCTCCCCCTGTTGAACTTTTGGTCTGCTGTGAAGATGGATGCAACATCTGCTTTCTTCTAGTTACCTCAATAGCAGATTTTCACAACTCCTACTATCACAGATATATATGGCTTCTCAGGAGCTTTGCACATGACATATTTCATATAGTGGGCATTTTCAAATAACTRTTTTAAAGAATATATGTCTTAATGAATCACATCCACATCTAGTATGAAGGAATCAGGCTAGACAYACCAATTTCACTATTTTAGGAAATGTCTTACCAGTTGGCTACTATGTGATGTGGTAACTCGGAGACTGCCTAAGAGTACTGGCATGCTTTGGGTTCAAAGGAGAAGATGGAGATCCTGGAAGACAAGGATGGTTAGGAAATTAAACTGCAAGGCTAATCCCGATAGATTTTCTCACCATAATTCCAGTGGTTCCTGAGTTTGGTAAACTCAAACATATGTGAGAGTAGCATGAAGTTCTTCACTAAAAGACAACACTACAGTGATTTTGGCCAAAAATATTATTTTGATGTATGCAAAATTCCCACAGTTTGAGGCTATTCCCACAAAGTTTCTTGTATTTATTGATTCAGTCATTCTGAACRCCTTCTTCCCTATGCACCTGAACTACCACTACAAAATAAATGCACCTGAATTCAAGGGTGCAACCTTTTGCATAAAGGTAATGTTTCAGAAGAACTTACACTATTTTGGAATCAAGACAATTTTAAAAAATGAGACTCAGATTCCCATAATTCAGATGCCTTTGAAAGGTATGTTCTCAGCTTGTGCCCCCAGAAATTGTTTTTAGGCATACAATCCACAGAGTTAGGGATCGAGTCTCCACATAGAGCACCAGAAGAAAGTTGAGCATTTCAGCAGAACCATTTGAGCACACTGATCAGTGAGTCTGGCTATCGCTAGCCAGTAAAGCTAAAATGTACAGCACTGATGCTCCTTTCCATTGTTTAGGCAACTGRAATAGAGTTGTGAGCAGAAGGCATCAGCTGTTAGGGGTCTAAGGACTAAATTTCTTCCCTGAGAGGAGGCAGCCACCACTGGCCTCACAAATAACTCAGCAGGACTCAGTGTTCTCTTCTAAAGCACAGAACCGTGACAGCATTAACACCTCCATTGAAACAGCAGCCTAGAAAACATGCACTTGAGGAAGCAGGAGATTCAGGTTCAGCTTTTTCAAGCTGTAGCACCACAGCAGCCTAAGCCAGACTGACTGCCAGCTCCCCTGGTGCTGCCCCYGACTTCGCTCCTGGCTGTGTGTTACTGTCACCACCTGTGCTGATCTGGTTCACCAGAATCTCAGCTGCTCCGTTTCAGAATGGCTTGACAAAGAAGGACAAGGTTTTCTGCCAAGTTGGTTTGCTCAAACACGCTGGCAAATKGCCTGGAGCCAGCGCAAGACAGGGCAACTGCTCCTTATGCCACTATCAAGCCGTGGTGTCAACTTGAAGGGGTGCAGTTGTATATTTTGTCAGCTCCTGAGGAGTGCTGTGACTTCCAGGCTATGTGAAGGTAGAGAGGATGGTGCATGCCAATCTGCAGAGAGGGAGCCAAGATTCRTGAAAGAGAGGGTGACTCTGAAGCCTAGTGGTTATGTCACTCACATGAGAGGGGAGAGATCTGGATTCAGTTCTCCATACCTAGCAACAATAAGGAAAAATGACAGTGGCCAAAAGATCAAGAAGAGGTGTGAGAGGGTGGAATGATATCCCCTCCAGAGGTGCACCATAGATTGTATCCTCTGTTGAGTTTRCTCACACACTCTCCCTTCCTAACATAGTGCACGCAGAATTGATTTCTGCATAGTGTAACACCTTTCACAGGCAAGATGTCATATTCTTCCCACCACTCAGAGAAAATGTTTTTTGTCTATTTACAGTCAGCGGGAGAAACTGGGCCAACTCTTCCATTAACCACCTATCTCTCCATTAAAACAAAAAGCCTGTCATTCTTGGTCTTAATCATTTTGGAAAGGAGACTATAGGTGGTCAATAGTAAAATATTTCATATTTCAAGAACACTTTTTTGGAGGTAGGAGGTTCACCTAAGTTCTTGTAAGGGTTGGCACTGCCTTCTTCCCAATCCCAGCAGCTGCCTATGCTCAGGGAAACCAATATCCTCATGAATAATAAGCTCAGAACAGCTGAAGTCTGATGAAGGAAATGGACTTATTGGCCAAACTTTTGCTTTAGATTATTACATATTAGGCACGCTGTGAGTTCTGAAGTGTTGCTTTTTGTGAAGAACAAAGCAGTTGCAGCAGGCTCCATTCACCGACTACAGCTGCATTTCTCCTCTGTCTTCTATCTGGATCTGTCCAGACAGAAAGTCAGGGCTGGAAMTGAACATTTGCAAAGGCTGAGTGAGTATCCAGATCAAATATCAAAGTGCTTGTACAATGTAACCTGCTATTAGCTATGTTAATTAGCTATGGCAACGTTGGGTTTAAATGCCTGAAGTCTCCTTTCTCTTTTACATCAAAGACCTATTAGGATTTGTTGTCTRTAAAAGCAGTATTGTTAAAATCCTTGAAGCTTGGTTCTTATATACATCTCTCAGGGCTTGTCTACAACCCATGCACAGTTGGCTCTCCATGTTCCTGTCCCAGAGCTGTGAGGAGGCTGGAGCACACAGTTCACATGAACATGAATCCCAGAGCTGTGAGCTGTAGGGTATTATCCAACGTGRCTCTGTGTAAGTGCCATGCAGCACTTCTGCTCAGTTACTACTCCTGCCAGTCAAATAAAATTGCAGTTCTGTGCTGCACCAAATGGATTTAGTAGCGCAGGTTAGCCTGTGTCAGGCAGGGCTCTCTGCACCGTGTTTCATTACGCAGAGCTGAGCGCTCTCCTTCTTGCAAGAGGGAAAAAAAAGAAAAAAAAAAAGAAGCAGCAGCTTTTAAGGAGGTTTCGTGGATTTTGATTTTCTTTTTTCATAATATTGTTTGAGAGGCAGAATCTAATTTTGTGTTTCTTTCCTAACATGCAAATTATAACTTAGGTTGCGTGTATTTATATTTTGGTGTGTTTCAGTAGGCTAACCTGGGCATAAATGACAAAGACAGTATTTGCTATGCAATTTTGAGAAAAAARGGATCACAAAGGGAGAAGAGAGCTTTTAACGGATAATTATCAGGGCTCTGAGGGCACCAGCAGGCCTCCCCAGGGCCTCCCCCACGCAGCTCCAGCCCCATCTCAGCCCAGCTTGGAGCCATCAGTCCCTGCCCCAGAGCACACTGCAGCGACCCGATGCAGGACAGCAGTGCCCCGGCTCCAACCTTGCCCCTGCCCGATTATGGGCCTCTCAGACCCACCTTGGCCCAGTCTGGCCTTACATTGGTGGGGCTGGGGCTGTCCCCAGTGCCCTGCGCCCCTGGGGTGGTGGGATGGGTCCTGGCGGCCAGGCCTGGCCCTGCAGCCCCCCGACACCGGCCCCCRCGGCCCCTGGCAGCAGTAACCTGTGCTCTGCTCCGCTGCCTCGAGACGTGAAAGCTGTGCAGCAGAATGACTAGGTTAACAGCTGAGAGCTCCAGACATGGGCTGTCAAGAAAAATGAAGGCTTTCCTAAGAAGCTAAGCATATGCACAACTTGGTCTGTATTATGTCTCATTTTGTCTTCATGCAGTTAAATGCTGTCTCTTTCTGAGACTGGTATTGGACTGTGATAGTGATGTATGGGGGAGCTTGCAGCTACGCAACAACCAGAATGCTCTCAGTCACAATATGCCGACTGTAATGCGGTAGATTAAATTGATTATTTTTGCTGCCAGCCTTCCTCTGTCTATTAAAATTAAATTTTATGGTTCAGCATTCCTTATGGACATTTGTTTTTATGGAAGCATATGTATGTGCTTCCAAAAAGCACTGATGCCTAAGATAAATAGCTTATAAATCAGTAGCAGTAGGTTATTACAGTGTAATAAACTGCTGAAGTTTTTGTTGCCATGTAACACATGACCATTTGTAACAGTTTTAAAACCTAGTTATATACTCATCTGCTAAATATCATTCTTCATGCCAAACCTTCTAGTTCCACTGTATTGAAGTGTGAAGTATCCTTTTTCATTTTTAAAAAGACTATGTTAAGAGATTCTGCAGTAAATGCAGTCCAAGGTGACCAAGGTCCTGATCCTGCAAGTTCATGAGAATTGCCACAGCTGTTAACATCGAGACCTGCAGATAGAGCACTGTGAAATACCTCAAGCAGTGGCATTGTTGAGAATGGACCCTGAAAAAACGTTAAACTGCACAGTGATGCAAGCGAAGTCTGTTTCATTAAGTCGTAGGAATCATCCATGTTATTTTGACTGTGTTACACCAGCATATAAAGCGAGACAAACAAACACAGTCATTCAATTTAAAACATCTTAGCATCTTGAGCCTCTTTGGACAGAAAAAAAATATTAAAGATGGTTAAATCATCTGGTTATTGCTGGCATCTTCTATATTCCCCATGTTTTGTAATGTTTCTGCTCATGTATGATTTTTTATTTTCATTTGCAAGCTCAGAAAGGCAGTCTTAGAGTAATGCATCTATAGATTTTCATCCTCTCCTAACCCAGATCTTTGCACAGCAGATTAGAGCTGCATATCAGTGCTGTCAGCTTTAATGTGACATCTCAGCTCTCAAGCGTTTATTCTAAAAATGGTGCTGTTTCATTTCCTACAATTCCTACACCTGATTTTGCTGGCTATATACCTCCTACACATTTTGATGTCTTTAGAGATTCCCAAGCACCTAAATATGTTACTTCCCTCCACCCAGTTTATTTTTTTTAAATAAAATTTCATCATGCAGTAAACATTTTGYTTTCTAGTTCAGATTGGCCATTTTAGGCCAAGGCCTAATGTTTGCTCTATACCTACTTTTTTATTTTTATTTATTTCTTTATTTATTTTTACTTTAAACCCTATTTGTGGGAGTTATTTTTTCATTTAAGAGCATCAGTATTCTGGTAGTYATTAAATGGTATATGAATCTGATAAAGGAAATCCAACACTAAAAGCTTGCCCATTCTTTCCCCAACTGCATCAATRAGTCAATAAAAGAGATCGCTGCTTCCTACATATTCCTACTTAGTCAATGGCRGAAAAATATTGGTGCTACCACTCTTTCTAGTTGAAGCACAGCCTAGTTTATGTTAACCCCTATCCCCCATCTGTACACTACTTGTCTGTGCATAATTATTAATTCACCAGAAATTAAGAAAATACCTAAATAGGGTGGGAATTCATGCTACATTTTGCTTCACAGWTTTGAAAACTATTCATGAATGGTGTGGGCTTGTTTTCTCTGTTCATAGTTCCAATAATGTAAAGAGCTACTGCTAGAGCTACATAGCATRCTTTAAATACTCCAAACAAGCAATTGTCTCCTCCAAAATCTAAAGATGGAGAAGTAAAACATCTGCCTTTAAAGCAARTAGGCAATTGAAATATCAGAAGCTTTCAGGTTTTAATCCATCATTATTTTCTGTACACCTTTTCTTTCTTTCAGCTTTTGATAACAGTTTCCTTGTTCTGTATTTTCTTCTTTTTGTTATTATTTTTTTCTCCTGGTTCACGAATGCAAACTAGCTGTCATGCCCAGTCAGCTGACTGGCCCATCTCTGGCTTTGTGCTCTAGCTACTGCTATCAGGATAATGACTGCAGTACCTGAACAGAATTATAACCTGGCTATTCTATGATCGTGCTATTTTTTACAGAGTATTTTATGACTGTGTGTTTGGACATCATCTTAATCACTGAAAATTATTTGAAGCCAGCTAACAAATTTTTGTTTATAAAGCAGAACAGTGGCCATTTGTCATGCCYCTCTGGGTTTGATTTCAAGCTGATAGTAGGGAAAATATTTACTACATTTGATAGAAATTACCAAAAATAATTCATTTACTATCTTTCACCAAATATTGTAATTTAAAATCCAACCAGGGCTTTTTTTTTCCTTATTTTATTATTCTATCTGCTCTGCCCTCAGTTCTTGAGGAGCTTATATTTCCATGAAAGGACACTACAGTTGAGTATTTATTGCTTTATTCCCATTAGTACCCTTTTTACTAATCAGTGCAATGCCTATTTTGTTTTATTGGTTGGTTATTGATTTTCAGTTTAGCAGTGAGCTTACAATATCCCTCACCAGCCACTGGTGTTTCAAAAATACATTATTTGGCCATGTTCAAATTTTCCTCCATTTGCCATCACCTGTTCTGTTCTAGGGACATCAATGATGTTCTGTGGCCAACTCTTCAAAGGCAGTTGGAATAATCAGCTCAAGCCCAGGCAAAAAGAGGTCTGACAGAACAAATGGACAGGGATAGCAAAAATAGCAGAATAAAGCTTATAAAGTGTCAGTTCAGTGCTCAGTTTCAAATCTCTTCATTTTCGCTTACAAATATTATGTGTAATCTAGTATCAGCCACTGTATAGGGCTACATCACAAATAGCGTGAAAAGGTTCTAGGTTTGCCCCAAAGAGTTAGCATATTAGCAGAACAAACTAGTATATTTGTCATGCTCCTGGATATGATAATGAAGAGCTATAGGGGAAAACTCAAAGGAGACTAAAAGAGTCACATAAATTAAAAAATACTTACTAGATCTATTAGACATATTTAAGCATTAGTCAGTCTAAACATCAGGAACATTAAGTAATAACAATTGGCTGTAATGCACAAAGAAAGATGAAATAGTGCTTTGACATTAAACATAGCAACAAATCCATCTAGGAGTATGATACGATGTCAAGATCCAGAGATGTTTCAAACAAGATGACTGGGAAATGGATGTACATCATTTCTTAAATGAAAAAAAGTGGGCATAAATGAAAATACTGGACAAAAAAAGTTTTTAGATAAAACCACCCATTTTCTGTACTTTTAATTCAGTATGGATCAGTACAGACATTCCTTGTAAGCATGTAGACTTGTATCAGCAAAGGCAATCATGGCAAAGGCAAAAATGAGATTGTATGATGTCCTTCAAGGGCTATATATATTTGCTGATAATAAGATTATTCTGGCAGAAAAGGAATGCACAATAAAATGATAAAAACACCAGAGACCTAAAAGCACTGGTGCTATGTTTAATAGCAACCTACACTTACTGATCACCTCCCTCATAATATTCAAATACTAAATAATGATTCCATTTAAAACCTATGCTAAAAGAATGAGAAGTGGTAGAAAGAAGCTATCCAGAAAGAGATGTTGCATTGCCAGGCTGAAATCCTTACTATTTTGAACTTACATCAATAGTAATAATTAACTAAACCAGTTAAGATTCCAAAAGTACAAAATTCCTTTTTTTTTTTTTTTTTTTTTTTGATACATGTTCAGGATCTTGCAGTTTGTCACCCTTTACTGTATGTGCTTAGTTCATCAGCATTACATTTTTGATAACTTTACAGGAAATGCTCCCTGCATTTAATTCAAAACAGAGATTTGGGATCYAATTACACTATGTGAAGCTACATGTAAAAAGAGCTCTTTTTAAATGTCATAGGTAACATATTTCACCACAGCAGTAGGACTTAATGGAGAGTTTTCTTGGAGAAAAAGAGGATCTGGGAAAGATGAGGATGTACATGGTTCTGTGCTTGGCCTCAGGAAAATGAGGGTGAAATAGCAAGAATGTATAATTTTTGTGATATTTCCTCTCAAACATTATCACTGAGCATCTTTTAAGACTAACATTCTCCTGGAGTGTTCCCAAGGGAGCAGGATGCTGTATATGAAAATGCCAGAGTCAACTAGATTCAAATCCCTGAACATCTGCAGAGCCAGTGGACAAAATTACAGCTTGCCCTCCCGTCAAGAGAAACTTGTTCCTTGACAGATTTACTCAGGCAAAGTGGAGAAGGAGGCTTTCCCCATAGGGTGCCACCTTCTGTGCTGTGCACACTCCAATGGAGCACCCAGCCAAGAGGTAATAAATAGTTCAGCCAGGAGTTTTCCACCATTTGCTGTCACCTGTTCTAGTCTAGGGATGTCAGTGATACTCCGTGGTACCTAAAAYTGCCTGGCATGATACATGGTAGTGTTTGAGAAATAGTAAAGGATRGTATAAAYAAAGACACCGTGTCTCGCTCTTCTYTCTTCATGACAATCTAAATCAAGACAAGCACCACTGAAATTCAGAGACATGTCACTATAACAGTGGTGTAAGAGCACTGTCAGGCTCTTTGATGTGATCCACAGAAACAAGCTACCTACCACAAGTGCCTGAAGTAGCCACTGTGACTATTCCTCTTTGCTGGTTGCACAGGGGATAGCAGCTGGACATGACCTCAATAGTAAGGCAGACTACATTACTCACTGGTCTCTTACACGAAGAGCTCTGACTGACATGCAGCAGGGCATTATAGTCAAGCAGTTGAGTGCTGCTGTCCCCAGACATCCTTACTGACAGATGCKGCCACCTTGAAGTAAGGATATCTGATTCCCTCATGAATCTGCTTCTGAACCACCGTGGGTTTCAGCCCAGCACACTGAAGACTTGAATTGCATTTTACCTTAGTACACAGGGCTGAAACCTACAGTGGATTAGGACCTGACTCACAAATAGATCTGCTCTCTTTGCTTTCCAGGGCTAGCAACCTCTTTCAAGAGGGTGAGGCAAATGGTTGGGAGCAAAACCAGACTTAAGTCACTCAGATTTAGTTCATATCCACATGTCTGTTAGAGCCCTAAAATGTCATCATAGAAGCAATAACTATGCAGCTACAGTAGGTACTCAAAACATTGAGCAAATTAATTACCTTTGATTTCTGGTGACCAGTTGTATATATTTAACATTCTTCTAATGCATTTGTTTTAAAAGAATTTTCAGCTGCATTTTATTTTTAAAGAGAAATTCCATCGATCAACTTGGGTAGAATAAAGCAAAATAAACTATCCCAATTTTCCCATTAACTGTGGCTTTCACTTAAGAGAAATTAGTTGAATTGCTCTCATAAAAATAGTTCTAGTTTAAATTCTTATATCATTCCTTGTCCAACATAGAGGAGGAGCTGTTAAACATTATTTTAAATTAATTTCCTAACATTGTTAAACTATATATATTTTTGGGCATCACAACTTATGTTAACTGCAAGGAAGTATAAAAGGAAATCCAGTAGCAGTGCCACGATCCTCTCAGTTATATAAAAATGGTTTCCACTTAACATTGAAGACACCTCTTTTCAAAAATAAAAACGGTCATACAAGACATTTTTTTCTCCCAGTTCTGTCTATACTGGATGGATGTAGGTCACTTGTGAATGAAGCTTTCCTTCACTCTCCCTGTTGTCAAAAGTGGTTCACCAATTTCATCTGAAATTTTCCTCTATTTATTCTCTCTTGTGCCAAGATGAGGCCTAGAAAATACGAGTTTCTAAAAATTTTAAGTGCCTACCGTRTGGAATTAGAATGAAAATGCTGAAGTAAGTTTCACTGTAGGTGCTGGGCATGCCTTCCAATAACAAAAACAAATTGGAGACATTCATGGAAGTGCAGTATACAAGACATGTTGTCATGGCTGAGAGAGTGAGCTTCAACCAGGCAGGTGGTCGGACAGTTAAAGATGCTAATCCCACCAAGAAGAAAGAGCTACACAGCCTGTGAAGAATTGCATGTTACTGCACCAGCGCATAAACACTCAACAGCATGGGAATGCCGCAGTAGTTTGGCCTGCAGAAACACATTATATAAGTACTTCAAAGACCCGGAACCAGGAACACACTGAGAGAGAGGCCACTTTGGGGTGGATGTACCCACAGTCACCCAAAGAGGTCAAAACTGGGTGTGAACTGGRTGCCCTCCATCTAGAAGTGAATGTAGTGAAAAAGCATAGACTTGGATAAACCTAAGCAGAACCACACATTTTACATATTTATTTTGGTATATTCGTTTAGATTGATAGATGTAATTCCCAATATAGAAACACAAAGGTCAAAAAATAACATGATTTAAAAATGCAGCGTAGATGGTTAACAGCAAAGATGTAAAAACTAGGACCACGGGAATTCTGAGGATTCCACACCAGTAATATTTCATTTTTCTGGTGTTAACATTACTCATTCTGATCATAACCCCTTTGCAAACACATCCACAGCATAGAAATGTGATATGGCTTCTCCAGATATTTTAGCAGAGAAGCTAGTTTTATAGATGATGGTGCAAAGGAAAAATTCAGAGAGACCTCGTATGCTGGAAAATCTGTCCATGATTTTTCAATTGGAATAGGATTAATGAAAATTTGGTWAGAAAAATGAAGAATAAACAACTTTCCCTTAAATATGTTCATTCCAGTAGAATTAGTCTCCTTTTTTTTTTCTTTTTTTCTCAGCACCTGCTTTTATGTTAAGGCATTTCARTATTGTCATTTTAAGTTTCTGCCTGCCAGGAATGTAAACACTTAGCATTAATTACAGTATTTGGTTGCAAAAGTAAACATAGTTTAATTGCACTTTGAATTGTTTAAAAAGTAACACATTTATACAAAARTACTGCTAAGACTTTGTGTTAAATATAGTGGGAGCAGAGCAGAAATGTTTTTATTTCACTGTCACATTTCACAGTTTAGTGGAAGATAACAGCTAAAATAGCTACACAATCATCCTTAGTACTGAACTGTTGTGTCTGGATGTGTATTCTATAAATATATTATGTCTTGTTATCTCTGCCAAAGTTACTTTTTTTCTAATAGTTCACTCAGAAGAGGTGAAATTCATGCGGCAGAAAGGAGAAGCATAAGATTTTATGCTACTTATTTCCCAGTTAAKCTGTGTTTTGGCTTACTTGAGAATTAAAAGGTGTCCTTTCTCACAGTGATTAATGTAAAGCAAAATAAAGGGAAGAAATACTTTGAGTTCATGGCATTGGTGAACTGTGTTTTCCTTTTATCAGACCAGAATCTAAAATCATTCTGCAATGCATGCCATGATTTGCCAATATTATAGATTTGCACGCTTATTAAGTAGCACTGGATAAAACCTCTCTGGTTAATAYGGAAAACATTTCACACATCATCTATTGATTATTCAATGCACCACACAGAACAGCATTTTCTGGTATTGATTGATAATAATTTCTGGCATTTACAAAGCAACTTTAATCTGAGAGCCTTAGATTGCCCTGCAATGATGATAAATTCTCAGAGTACCCTTCCGAACTACGTGTCATAATACTTGGTTTGTAGATGAGCAAACTAAAACATACAGCAGAATACTTTCTCAAGATCAGATAATAAGGATATCTATCCTGTAACCTTAATTTCAAAATGCATGGAAGACCTGTGAAGAACAGAGTATAAATACCTAGACTGATGTATGCATTTATGATCCAGCAAAGAGCAGAAATTGAATGTGCCATGTGATGAAGCAAAGTTTCTCTGGACATGCAAGAAAAAATAACTTGCATAGTAAAAATACTATAGGGATTTTGGGTTATTTTATGACCCTTTTATTATAAATATGAGTGAAGAACTGTGGTGACTTACAGGATTTCTATTTCTGAGTTATGCAGAGGGGTGAAAAACCCCCTTTCAGGCAAATCAGATTGCAAATTACATCTAAGTCCTACCACATCTAATCATATATGCAGTTAAAAATAGATTCTCTCCTGCATACTCTGTCTTGTTCTGCTCTTCTAGCAATTCAGTATCTTATGGTTTCAAGTCTGTGCTGTTTGACCTGTTCCACATCCAGTTTCTAAATCCTGTGTCATCTTTCTTCTTGACAATTTTAAACTTGAATATTTTTTATAGCAAAAATATTTATGGTTTAATATTTTAATAATGCTGTAGTCAAATTTTATTAGTGCTTTTCTATTACATTTTATATGAGATCAGGAATGAGTAATGAAGAGCTTATCATGACGAGTTTTTAAGCTTATGCACTTAATGCATTATGATACAATAAAATGTATTATATAAAGGTTCCTTTCTCACAAAGGCAAATGAGAGCACCACAGATATGACAACATAAGGTAACAATCAAGCCAGCAATAACATTTTGTAATTGGAAAAATATTTTTTATAAAAAGGTAATTTAAAAAGGTAGGTACATGAGTTTGAAATAAAGAGCTTTAGGATTTCTAATTCTGGCTGGATGCATATTATGCAGCTTGTATGAACAGAAAATACAAGCAAAACAAAATAAAACCTATTTTCTCACAAGATCTAATCTGACCCCAGAWATCTGCAGTGGATAGCTTGGCCATCTGGATAGTGTATGTGACAGGATGTAAGAAATCATCAAGTCATTAGGTATAACGGATTGGAAAGAATCCTCTGTAGACTTGCCTAGAACTGCTAAGGTTTTTCAAATATTTTTCTTGCAGCTGATAGTGAAAACCTTGAAAAACTTGCTTCTGTGCTCCCTGTGCTATCTAGGAGGCATGAAGGTATCTTCCAAAGAAAACTGGACAGACATTAATTGAGGTTTAGGGTCAAATCAATATTAAACACACAGAGGAGCTCTCAGTTTGCTTTCACTCCACGTTATAATGCAACTAATTAAGCTGAATTTCTCCTGAAACATAAGTTGATGCAAATATTCATTTCAGAAGCGCTCATGCTGGTATCTCAAAAGCTAACATACTTCTCCAGACCTCGAAGCCGCTAAGAAGAAACATGCTTTCCCTCAGGTTTGCTGCTGCCTCCCACAGAGCAGCCACTCTGCAAGGCCATCTGCGCAGGGAGCGAGGGGCCTCGGGGGCCCCAACCCCCRAGTGCCCCGAGATGGGGGCACGGGCAAGCTGTGAGGTGGCACAGGGGCAAAACAGTGGAAAAGCGGAGGCTCTCCACTGGAAACCCGCAAGCCAGCTCTGAACCTCTTGGAAGGCTTGTTGGGAAGCGTTCGAAGCAGTGCGGTGAAGGACTGAACTGGGCTGTCTCCCTTCACACCCAGTGGGCATTTGTGCACATCAGGAAGGCAATGCACAATGTGACAGCACGGAGCGCAACTCCTGTCACATCCAGGAGATGCCGAGAATCACGCTGGCACGGTTAGGGGAGCGAGATGTGTGTTCTGCTCTAAAAGGCCTTACAGTGATTGACTTTCAAGGACAGCAAATGTTCCTACTGAAATCATCAAAATAACAAGGGAATACTTATTTAAAAATATGATAAATTGGCTCTAGAATGAGCAAGTTTTCACCCTAAAATGACGAGCGCTGACATGTGCACAAATCCAGTAGCTGTGCGGGGAGGTGCGGTTCAGACGGGTGTCAGCACCCTGCGAGCGGGGAGCGGCCGCTCAGCTCCGCCTCGGACCTGCACCACCTGGGTTATCAGCCACGCACCCTCAGCACCTCTATGAAAGCCCTAGGATTTGACAGTCAGGGGCCAGCGGCCGCAGCCGGAATAAACGAGGAGCGGCGCCGTTCRCCGCCTCGGCAAAGTCAAGTTCCTCTGACTGCCAACCCGCAGGCAGCCGCCGCCGCGGGGACCGCGGGCCCCCCTGG
>NW_028186801.1:1382469-1431914 GCF_003343005.1 Rhea americana | reverse complement strand
GCAGCGGGCGGCGTGTTCGCACCAAGATGGCGGCGCCTCTGGATGAGTACGAGAAGGAAGCGGGCTGCGTCCCCATCCTGCACCCAGAGGTGAGGCCTGGCCGCGCCGGGAGGCGGCGGCGGCGGCGCCTCGGCGATCGGCGGGGCGGAGGGCGGGAGGCGCCGCCGGCCCTCTCTTGCCCCCACTCTCGGCCTGGGCGCGCGCCGCGGCGGCGGCCCGGCGTGGGCAGGGCCGCGAGGAGGCGGCGGTCGCGGCGGGGGTCTCGCTCGGCCGCGGCAGGAGCATGGGGGTCTCCCGCCTCGGGCGGCGGCGGCTCGGGCCTGGTCCATACCGCCCTGGGCGGCGTGGCGTGGGCCGTGTTTGGGGAACGGGCGGTCTGGCTTTTCCGGTGGGTTGGTCAGGCGGCGGGAGGAATATTTGCGGATAACATGTAGAGGTCATTTTATGTCCTGTTTTTACTCTTCTTGTCTGCTTTTTGCCTTCTGTCTGTGATAACAGCCTGTGAATATGCTTTGGGAATAACGTGATTGCTTGGAAGGATATTATAAACAGCTCAGAAAACCCGTTATGTGTGGACTTCTCACCCACTTGATACATTAAGGATTGTAAGATTTTTTTTCCCCCAGCGATTTCAGTGAAAAGGATTAATGCATATGCCAGGCTCCTTTTTTTTTTTTTTTTTTTACTAAACAGATGGCACTCATTTTCCTTAAACAACATCTTAAAGACACTTTTAGTTTTCCTGATGACTGAAGAGGCTCTATAGGCTATATGTGATTGTGTATCCTACCCACTCTTCTCTACCTCTCCCAACTGTGCCCAACTGAGACTTAAAAATAGAACCATCTGTTCTGAAGGTTAAGCAGCAGATATGCACCCCAAACAATGATTCTTTAAGTGATGTGCAAAGAAGGATGCTACCTGCTTCTTAAAAGTAACTGTAAAAGTGCCCTCCCTCATTTGCATTGTCTGATGTTTTCAGCTCTCTGCTTCACAGAAGTTTTTAGCAGAGGTCCAGACTTTGCCTGATACTGTTATTCTTTGAAATAAAATTCCAACAAATTAAGCATGTTTTTAAATGAGTTGTCTAGAACAATAAAATAGAATAAAAAATGCACAGATTGTTAGGAAAGTGTTGTCACTTAAAGATTGAAGATGAGTACTTGTTAACTGTTGAGAAATTACTATATAGCAAACAAATGTAATCTCACCTTAAATTGATTTTTCACTGTTTAGGTAGGTAGTCTGGTAGAATTTGATACTTTTCCCTTTGTATATAAAGGTGAATGTCTGTAAAAAGATAGAGGAGGAAGTGAATATGTTTTATACCAACTTCAATCTCTTAATATGCAGTAAATATGAGTAGTCCAATATTGTGTTTTTAAAATCTGTTTTGACTGGAAATACTGTGTATCTGACTGTCTCTTATTAACTCTGTAGTTGTGTGGATTTCAGTGGGTGTTACCTCATCCTTAGAATCTTGTTATGCAGATAAACTTTGAAGAAGGATGTTCTTAATGTTTGTGATGTGATCAGCTGTTAAAAGAGAGGTTTCTGTAAGTTCTGTGTGTGGTTTTTTGTTTGCTTTTGTTTTAAAGCTTGAGGATCCTGTGCCATAGCAAAAGTCTTTTCCCACCTCTATCATCACAGGACCTGCCCACTGAACTGCATAATGCATCCAAGTTCACTGATTTTTGGAGGTCAGGGACCTTAATTCTCATTGATCTCTCTCTCTCTCTCTCTCTCTCTCTCTCTCTCTCTCTCTCTCTCTCTCTTTATTTTTTTAAGGAAGCAGCATCATATTCATGTGTAAGTGCTGAAGTTGCAGCATATTACAGTTACTACACTTGTATACATATAAAGTTGATGCTTTTTTATAGAATTGGACTGCCATAATCTTTCCTGGTTTATCCCATTTCCTTTTGCCATTATCTCTGTCATAAGGCTTTTTCATTTTTTTTTGTTTTTTATTTTTAGTTTCTTTTTGTTTTATTTTTGTTACTTTTAAAGGCCTTGAGGGGGACTTTTTGAGGAGGGAGGTTTTTGCTTCTGTATGGGCTCCTTGGATTTGTATTTTGCCATGTGCTTTAACTTCCTTGCAAAATACCATAAACTATTGAACACTCTGTGTTAATGTTGTAGGAAAGATGATTTTAGAAATAGTGAAAAATTACTTAAATAGTGAAGTAATAAAATATATTTTTTTTTGTGAAGTACTCAGCTGAAACAAGGAGAGAAGTAAAAAGCAATGATGAAAATGTGGACACTTTAGCATATTGATGATGGAGCTGCTTTTGGTGGTGCTTGAGTGGTGCCTTGCTGACTGGGTCCTTGGACCTCTGTACTTCCGACTATATAAACAAGCTTTATATGTATGTGTGTGTGTGTATATATATACTTATAAATAAACACCAGAGGGCTGTGCTGCCATTCAGAGAGACCTGGCCAGGCCAGAGAGCTGGGCAGAGGGGAACCTCATGAGGTTCCACAAGGGCAAGTGCAGAGTCCTGCACCTAGGGAAAAATAACCCTAGGCACCAGGACAAGCTGGGTGCTGACCTTTTGGAGAGCAGTTCTGCAGAGAAGGACCTGGCAGTGCTGGTGGATGACAAGTTGACCATGAGCCAGCAACGTGCCCTTGTGGCCAAGAAGGCCAATGGTCTCCTGGGGTGCCTTAGGAAGACTGTTGCCAGCAGGTTGAGGGAGGTGATCCTGCCCTTCAATGCAGCCTTGGGGAGGCCTCATCTCGAGTACTGTGCCCACTTCTGGGCTCCCCAGTACAAGAGAGACATGGAGCTACTGGAGAGAGTCCAGCATAGGGCTACAAAGATGATCAGAGGGCTGGAGCACCTGCCCTGTGAGGAATGGCTGCGAGAGCTGGGCCTCTTCAGCCTGGGGAAGAGAAGACTGAGGGGGGGATCTTATCAATGTGTACAAGTACCTGAAGGGAGGGTGTCAAGGGGACAGGGACAAACTTTTCAGTTGTCCCATATGACAGGACAAGAGGCAATGGGCAGAAATTGAAGCACAGGAAGTTCCAGCTGAGCGTGAGGGGGAATTTTTTCTCTGTGAGAGTGACGGAGCACTAGCACAGGTTGCCCAGAGAGGCTGTGGAGTCTCCTTCTCTGGAGATCTTCAAGGCCCACCTGGATGCAACCCTGTCTACCATGCTGTAGGTGATCGTGCTGAGCAGGGAGGTTGGACTAGATGATCTCCAGAGGGCCCTTCCAACCTTACGGATTCTATGATGATTCTATGATGATAGAATTTTAAATTAAAGATTGTTTATTCTTTTCTAGTATTGCGAGTTCAGCTAAGTATGACTATAGATCCCACTATGTTTTTCTGTTTCTACTTCAGCAGTGACAGAATGCTTAGTCTTATACAAGTTCTGAAATAGAGTATGTGCTGAAGAGTGTATGTTGTTTACAGTTTATTTAGAAGACACAAGCAGGATGTGCTTTTTGTCTGTGTAAGTCTTAATCATTGCTGGAAGACTGATGGCGCACTGCAAAGTGACTTAACAGTAAAGTCCTACCAATAACATCCATTTCTCATTACATGAGCATTATGTGATTTTCTAGCATATAATAAATGGATTAAGAACTGCTGGATAACTGTCAGAAACAGTTACTAGGGGGAATTATTGGTGAAAGTTTACAGGAGTGGCGCTATTAGACCCGAGACTGTTAGACTTCTGAGCAGTTTGGAAGTAATTACAAAATTGTCACTAACAAAACATGCAAATGAAGAAGATGGGTAGATATTAAACAGTGAGAATAAAACAATTGTACGAAACTGTCTAGATCTCACGTTATGTTATGCTAGTAAAACAAAAGTTCACCTTAGTGCAGGCAAGGTAATGAATTGGAGCTCAGAGGCATGGCATGGGGTTGTATCCTGAAACTTACTGACTGGCAGGATATTTGTATGAAAAAAGTTCAGCAGAAGATCCCAGTATAATGCTTTGATTAAATAAATAATTAAAAACCAGAGAATACATTACACTTCTTAAGTGGGTTAACGTATAGGAGCAAGGAGATGACTTTTTTTTTTTGGCTGAATATGTGGCAATACTGAAAATGAAGACCTTTAAAGAGCTCTGTCTACTCACATTATCAAAAATAATGAGGAGTGACTTTCTTGGAGCGTGTAAATACTTCCCAACAGAGTGGTACTTTAATCAGTACGTACTTAACAAGATCCAGTTACTGGAAAGTGAAGCCAGATGGGATTGAATTGAAAGGCACAAGCGGTAAACAGTGAGGATGAGTGATCACTGTAACAAAATAAGAAGGGAAACGGTGGATTATAACTCTTAACGTTCTCAGTTTGAGCTTGGATGTCTTTTTGAATGCTAAACCCAAACTTCTGAATCCTAAACAGAGGTAACTGGGTGATGATTAAATTTCAGGAATTTATTCATGTTCATGAAAGTAAGTTTCATGAACAGCTCAGACCACACTGGGATGGCTGACTCTTACTTTTGAGAGTGACATACTACTGCTTTTGTATGCATGAGATCTTCAGCATATTTATGATGTGTGCAGAGGCCCAGAGAGAAGGGGTCGTCAGGGTGAAGATGGCATCAGTTGCCCTGCAGTCTGATAGCTCCCTTGGAAGAGACAGGATGTGTATGCAGGACACCCTGAGATGGTGTGGGAATGCTGATCTAAGCAGTCTCTGCTGGTTTCCTTCCTTCTCCCTGCATTTAGTTTACCTAGTGGTATAGTTTTCCTTTCATTTTGCACTGCGTAGTCCTAGTATGCCGCTCATAGTGTTTGTGCTTGCTGTCCTTGGACCAAGTGATTTTAGTAGTCCTTCTGACTTTAAACTCTTTTCTAGGCAGATGTTTCTGATAAGTGTCTGACTATTTTGTAGCAGGTGGGGATAGTTTTGTATTTTTTTTTTTTTTTTGAAATTCAGGAGTTATGGGAGAATCTTTAGGAATTTTTCTAGTTCTAGTAACATCCTAAAGAATGTTTCTAGTATTTCTTTCTGTTATTTGTTTGAAAATATTCTTGGTGTGTGACATTGCCTGAACTGCTGAAGATATTTCGGCAGTCCAGATTGGTGTTTGTTCCTAAAGAACTATTCTTAGGAAGAAAACTTGCTTGATACTGCTATGAAATATGTTTTCTAGTGTTGTTAGATTGTGTTGGCTATGTTTGAGAGATGAAAGTATTGATTATTACAAATATTTTGTGGCATTAGAAATTGGTTTGGCTTGCTCTGAAGTCAGAAAAATGTCTTCCAGTGAAGTTGGAAGAGAATGTTAAGAGGTATGGACTGTGACAGAAATTATCCTGGTTGGAAGCCTTTGTTTTATCTATGGTTTCTTCTCCCTCAGTCTACCTATGAAGTTGGAAGCATGGTATCTCCTTGTATACCTTTGGTGGTGATGTGAAGAAAACGACTAGAGTTATTATAGATAGCTTTGAGTCTAATTCCTTATATTTAAAATGTCAATGAAAGAGAGCAAGTGGCCTGATCTTAGTCTTACTTTATTCCCCATGGAGTTCTGTTGACATCATTGAGGCTGTGTAGGGATGCAGATTATTCTCCTTCTTCCTGTAAAGGTATGGAATTTATTTTGTAGTTTATTCAGGATTGCTCCAGCAGCTAAACTTACATTCATGAACTCATTCTAAGACTGATTTTTTTTTTATCCTGTTACTTAAAAAGGATGATGGAACTTTGATGTCTCAGAGAAATTCTTATGTTTGTGAAATAGAGTTAATATTGGGAAATGAGTCTTGTTTCAAATACATTGGTTAGCTTCATGGGTTATGAGGCCAGAGGGGACTGCAGATCTAATCTGACCTTCTGCAGATAACACAGACATGGAGTCTTTTTGTGAACTAATTCTTTTTATGACAAGACACTTCTAGAGATACATCCAATGAAAAATAAAATAAATAAAAAATAAGCTAAATCCTACAGTAGTGGAAAATACTGTATAGCTTGGCAGACTACTCCCAAAAGTTACTCCGTTTAAGACTTCCACCTATTTCTAGTCTGAATTTAATTTCAGTTTCTGGTCATTGCATCTTGAGAGATGCCTAACCTATGTATCTATGTGTGCGTTTGTTGACTAATGTCTGATGCCTATGTTGGTGTTATGGTCTGTAGTCGTATTTTAGTAGAGTGAATAGTGTGTCTCATTAAGACGTTTGTCTCGTTCTTTGTGTTTTCGTGGGTTTGCTTTGAATACAATGTCTATCACAATTGTGAACTCAAGAACAGAACATTATTCCAGTAGTAGTCACGCCAGTGCTAGTTGCAGTAGTAAAATAAATTCCACGTTGTTGCTCAGTATTCCCCCTCTGCATATACCAAGAATTTTATGCGTCTTTTTGAAACTGTATCACTTTGCAAGCTTGTGCTGAGATGACTATCTGTATCCAAGTCCCTTCAGTGCTTTCTGGATGGCTTCCGCCATAGATCTTCATTTTAGATGTGATTTTGCCTTTCGTGTTTAAGAATCATTTTGCTGGCTTGTCCCACAATTTGAAAGTGATAAAAGCCGCTCTGTAGCAGAAAGATTATTATTTATGACTTTGTTTCCTGACTATAAAACTAATCTGTAATTATGGTTACCGCCTAGGTTGTAGACAACCACAAAGTAGCGTGGGGTCAAATACAAGCTTTGCAGGATTCCGAGTGCCCTCTCAATAGTATTCTCATATTGACAGTCCACTGACAATTTAGGAAATGTGATCTGCTGGAAAGACAAGCAAAAGGAGACAGTTCAGCTAGCATAGTTAAAGACAGTATGTGTAATAGTGACAAAATCAAGGGTAAGAATAAAGTTTGTTCATCGCTAATTTTTAACACACAAGGGTACACTAATAAGAAAGTTGTAGTCTGACTTCTTAATCAAAATACCGAATAATCCTAACAGTAACACTTTGAATGTTATCTCTGTTTGACTAGCACTATTCCTTTTCTAACCAAAAGTGGGTTTACTTTTCTATGAAGTTATGCTACTTAGCAAGTCTTTACTTGTTTTTATTAATTCTATATCAAACATACACAGGCCAATAATAATTTAAAATAGTAACCCCTGTTCACTTTTATCTAGAACTTTCTCTAGGCTTAATGAAAATTGGTATTTAAATCTGTTGCATGACATGGTTGGCTTAAAGTTTTAAAAACTACAGGTTATTTAATAGGAGTTATTAGGCTAGAAAGCATTTAATCATATCAACAGGATGGAATTTGAATTATCTGTTTTTTCATCTGTTCTTGTTCTGTACTTATTGAGTGCTTTCAGATTTTGTATTTTTTGACAGTTCTATCATTCTCATATCATAATAGGCAAAAGCTCTCAGGGTTTCTTTTGTTTAGCCCTGTTTGCCCTTCTAGGGACGTGTCTTGTCCTTTTGCTTGCCTTTGAATTTTCACTGTTTTTCTAATCTGTCACATTTGTTGCCTTTCTCTTGCAAACTTGCAAATTTTACTTTTTACTTGTTAGTTCTGGTTCTTTCATAAACCAGACTGTTTCTATGAGTCTATTCCAGACTCATGACTTTTTCTCAACAGTAACTCTGTAGCTTTTTGAGCATCTATTAAAACATCTTAAAATAGTTTTCAAATATTTACAGTTTTTCTCCTCCTATATATTTTCCTCTAATTTGAGTAGTAATCTTTTTAACTTTGAGACAGGCCCTCTTAAACCCTCTTACACCAGTGGTGTAGCTTTGCCTACATTTTGTTTTTGCTCAATTTGACTTGCTGAACACAGACTTTCTCTCAGATTTCACAGTATTTTAGTCTTTCAACATTGTTTCACTGTGTTTGTCTGTTTGCATAGGAAGATTATGTGACAAAACATGAAACAGGATTATGTTTTAACTTTACAGAAGCTATTTAAAGTTATAAAGAGAAAAATAAATTTAAGAAGTTTACAATAAATGTTTGAAAAATGGATAATAATGGTCAATGATACGGAGCTGTTTAGTGGGAGCAGCCTCAGAAATTGGTATTTCAGCATTCACACTGTCCTCTGCTGCCTTTCGAAGACAGGAGGTAAGGATTTGGCTTTGATAACATCCCTTCAGTTGAGAGAGAAATGCACAAGTCTTTTTCAAATTGAGACTCTGGAACAGAAAGTCAAAAGCTTATCTGAACTCGGAGCCTGTGACTGAACTGAACCTTCGGACATGTCATGCCCAGTGTACAACTTAACATTAGATTACAATTCACTTTTTGGTAGTTTTGGAATCTAGCAGTTTCTTCCTGCACTTCCTAGGATGTGTGCAGGTCTTTAAACATGTTTTTGATCCTCTGTGCAAGAGGAGAGGTATCAGAAGTGGAGGGTAGTGGGGATGAAGATGATCCAGCAAGGAGGGACTGCGGTAGAATGGAAGGGAGGAAGAGTGTTGTGAAAGTACTTCTATTGCAAGCTTTTAAAGGATGTGGTTTCGTGACCGAGCTTCAGCTGATCTAAAACCACAGTGAGACCCAAATGGTCTTTCACCCTCGCTTAGGTCAGCTCTTGCAATTGTGTGCCCAGCAGGTTTCTTCCTTCTTGCTGTGTTAGTTGGTAAGCTGATCTGACCAAAGCCACTGCTGTGCTCCTGTGGGAACCGAAGAGAGGCAGTGGGGAACGTGCATCTGGGACTGAGAGTAAAGCAAGCCCTTCTGACGGCAGGGCGGTTTAGCTTGGCTTAAGCTGATTATGAGACCTGTCTTTGAATACTTCTGGCCACATTGATACTCGTTTGATCCCAGGACAAGCCAGTTCAAGGAAGTAAACCAAGAGAAAACTAATCTTCTACAGAAGAATAACTTCCTGCCTTTTCAGTTCCCTRAACTTACTCGTGGTAGGGTCAGGTGAATTACAGTACTGACACAAGGTAGGGAATGACATTGTATGACCAAAGCAGGATATGAGGAGTAGACTAGAGTGAGACTGCTTCTCTTAAATGGCAGACCACAGATTTACTAAGTTGTCTAGCATACTCCAGAAAACTAACTGTCAACAGAACTAGAAGTGACTTTCAGGCGCTTACTAGTTGGAGTAGGTGAACCGGCCCTCTCTTTTTAAGTGGAAATGAATTTGTTTAGCTAAATACTGATGTGAAGCTCCATTTGCTGCTTGGAGGTAGTTGAGGATGCTGAATTGAATTTTTTCCATGAGGACTTACACACACACACACACACACACTACAGATTGTAGTATGCTAAGGATCAATGGGTCCATGACTAGACTCTGATACTTGTTCTGTACTGCATACTTGATTGCGCTGTAATCTTTGATTTATTTTATTCACTGTTTCTCTGAGATGAGTAAGCTGCGCAGTGAATTTATAACTAAATTTGTTTGATGTGTGTATCTTGGCATGTACTTGTTGATTGGGGCAGAATCTCCAGTATGTGTGTTCTTTTTAGAAGCATGTGGTGTTTCCATATCATAAAGTTGAACTAAGAACATTCATCTCCAGAAATGAATTTTCCAATTTGCCTTGTCTGGGAATTTTGAAAAGTTTGCTTCAGTGAGCAGTTGAGCATCAAGATTCAACTGTGTACATATTTAATTGCATTTATGAAATCTAACACTTTGAAAGCAGCAAAATGAGTAATTGGTTTTAAGCTACCCTTATGATGACTGACTACTAGTGCTGGGTCTCTAAGGAACTTTTTTGATGTTAAATTAAAGCTCTGCAAGCTGTTTTGTATCACTTGAAAACATTTTTTCTTTTTTTTTTTTTTTTAATGCTCACTGAGATTATGGCCGAAAACGTAATGTAAAACTTCTTCAAAAGAAAGTTAAAAAAGATGTATGTATGTGTTAAAATAAGTTGCTAACTAAAACAGAACTTCTAGAAGGGTTAGGAAGTAACCCTCATGTTTTCAAGAAACAGCAATAAGAATTTTAATTGGAAAGATTGTCCATTTAATAACTACAAATAATTACTGCTTCAGAAGCACAATCTCAAAGACAGTTACATGACTGATATGTAAATACAACTAGTATGAGAATCGGTGTGTAATCCAGGATAGTTTTGTTTTCTAAAAGTTGTTGTAATGGCATGCACTTGTGAGAAGTTTTGGGTTACTTAGAAGAAGTTCTGTAAGTGCATAAAACTAAGAGATTTAGGAAACAATTTCAAAGAATTAAATATGAGAGGAGGGTTTCAGCATGCTTATGTGCTGCATGGCTAAGCTTTTCAAACCTTCTTTGGTATCAGCAATTCAGATCATCTTTCCTGAAAAATGTTGTTACTACTATCACTAAGAAAAATGATCATTCAGAGTGGAATGTGTGGTCCATTTAATATTTTCTAGTACTCAGCAGGTGTATCTTGCTGGTTTTATTTTTTATTCGTACACCCAGGAAACAAACTGAAAAATTTACTATATTTAACAGCTTTCTGTTCAACATGTTTTCACCACTGGCTTTTATTTTTGACTAGTGCAGTTTTCATACTCCGAGAAATTTATTGTAGAAGCTTCTGCTGGTAAATGAGAAAGACTAGTTTTATTTTAGTAGCTTTAACAGAGGATGCTTTTATTTGAAATAGGCTCGTATGAAAAGGGACTGAGGGAGTAAATAAGGACACAATTAGAAAACACCACAGAACCTGGGGCATTTGTATGCCATTTAAATAATTCCTTTAGGTCAGTCAATAGCATGATTAAGAAAAATGTGAGTTCAAATATTTTATTTGTTTGCCTTTCTAGAATAGGAATAACTATTGACATATCCTATTTATATAGCATAAATCTGTATTTACTCTTTCTAAATACTTAATCTTTCACCTTTATGCACAAAAACTAGGGGAGAAGTTAACTTAAAACTGTAATACTTTAACCTTTTCTTAAGCTTTTCAAATGCTAGTGAATATATCTGTCTTTAATACTTGCTGGTGACACTGCATGTGCAAATTCAAGGCAATCTGGAGAGCCTACTTATGAAGCTATTATTTACCAAAATGTAATCTTATCCTTCAATTTAGAGCCTTTAAGTGAGTGACTAGAAAGCAGTCAGTTGGTTATGGACACTTGCTTCAAACAAACATAACTTACTCTGTACCAGCTGTGCCTTAAACCACATGATCTCTCTGACCTCCATGTACAGTGGTGAGATTAAAGGCTCTCTGTATCTGAGCATCTCTCTTTCCCACTGTTACATTAAAAAACATTATATCTGTGTTGGAGAACATTCACATTTATTTGTTTTGCGTGATTGACTTTTTTGTGGCTGAAGCTTTGTATCAGTGAAAGAATTACTTTGTCATGCTTGAAATAAGATTTCAGATGCTTTTTTTCTATTTTACTGGTTTTTAAAGATTGCATTGTCAACTTAAACTGTAACTTGCTTTGAGAAAGAATCAGAATGTTATTTCTGTTACTGAATTTCTTCCATAGTGTTTTAATTCTGTAGTTAACCTCTTGGAGGATTTTAATAAATATATCTTCCTTTTTGTTAGTACATCAAGGATCCATGCAAACAGGACCAAAAAAAGAGGAAAAGGTGAAACAGACTATTCACAAAATACTGTCAAATGTGAAAAATGGAAAACAATGACGGTTAACAATGGAGGAAAGGAGTCTTTGTCACATTCATTTTGTGTTTATGCTGTACCAGGGGGCAGGAAGAATCCCCAAATTTTACGTGTCCAAGTAACATAACAATCTGATAATATGTATTTGCAAGCCAAATGTTGAACTATTTTTTTTGGTTTTTCTTTTTTTATGTATACGTGACCAGTTAAAATTCAATGAAGGTAGTGCCATACCATCTTTGTGCATGGGAAATGCAGTCTGATTTAGAAGAAAGCTTTCTAGTGTATATTAGCTAAAGAGAAGATATCTGTGCATGGTCCCATTAAGCCAATCTAACAGCTCATAGTTGCTGAAGGCTCTGACTCCTGGAGCTGATTAATCTGTGCAGCCCTGTGGAATTTTTGTTTTGTCCAGCTGGGACTTCTTTGTGCGAGTGTGGGGCAGATTAGCACTGCTCCTGCTTGATGGCAGGGAGCTGTTGATCAAATCAGCTGTTACTGGATGTACCCTATGGTTTTTCTATTCTTTCTATACAAGAGAAAACTACTCTTTTTATGCCCATAAAGAAGTGATATTGTTTAAAATTACATGATCTCTTTAGTCTCTGTTCCTGTGACTTCCTCTATGCAGAGGTGAGTGGCAATAGTAACAAAGGAGCTAGGGACAAGAAAGGGAGTTAGTGTGGATTTCTTTGAAGAGGAACTTCCTTTAAAATTTTAAATACCTTCAGTAACTTTTCTTTTTTAGAAATGTAGTTAATTCATTTGTTTTGTACTAATTCCATGAGAGTCTTTCTATTGATGCTAGTTCATGAATGGCTTGTGTATGATGTGGCATATATGTAATATGCAAGTGTATATACGTAAATTTGTACATTCTTGTAATTCTGTTTTTCGAAGAGGGAGGAAAACCAAGAAAGCTTATTAAAAAGCATTATAGTCTAACGAACAAAGAACAGAGCAAATAGATGTACAGTTGTGAGGAGGAGAAATTCTCGTATGTAAATGTTGGATGTAAAAATTCTTATATATAAATATGTTAGACTACAGGGGGTTAATATTGAAGACTGTTTTATTATTTAGTTCTGAGAAGCAGCACACTTAAACATTGGTATAAAGCATGGTGCAGCATATTCTGGTCATGCCTGATTTTATCATGATTCTTATTTCAATATCTGGCTGCAATCAAAATAGAAAGAAGTTTTTTTTAAAAAAAAAAAAAAACACATAAAACAACTGCCTGAACATTATAATTTCCTCTGTTTTTATTAAAACCAGGAAATACTATGGAATATTTTATTGAAGATAATGCATTTAAATTTCTGAATTTTTTATTTTAGACCTTACTAGTATTTTCATTTTAAATGCCTGTTAATTAACTTGTTCAACATTCAGAATTTGGATCTCTGACTTTGATCATGGTATCACAGCAATATTGTGTAATGTTAAAGGAAAGCAAGTCTAGCCATCTGTTACTGTCCACCAGAGCCATGTGTAGCAGCTGTAAGCTGCAGTGTTTTCTTCCCTTCCTTATGCCTGGCCAGGCATATTGACCTAGTCATATCCTTTTGCTATCCATAATTGAGAATTATGAAATTGTTATCACAGAATAATTCAGTCTTGGTCATCTTATTCTTTCATGCATAATTTCCTCACGTTTTTTCCCCTATAAATACTGTCCTCAGAATTCTCTCTGGAATAATTTCATTGTGGCTTTTGTTTATTGGAAAAGATATAAATACTTGAATGCTGAAGGGGGATTAAGCACAGTTTTACTTGTGCATATAGTTATGAGGAGTATTGATTGGGAATGGCAGTATTATTGGGGTTCTTTATTGGAAGTTACACTTTTCTTTTTCTCCACTGTCCTCTTTTCCTTTGTTTTTCATATCTTCCTTCATTTCCATTTGTTTCATCTTAGTCCTGTCTTCCAAAGGTAGTTCCCCTTTCTCTTGTATTTAGTTGCCTTTTTCCAAAACACCCCTTTTTCAGTCTTATTCACCCTTCTCCTATTTTTTTCCAATGCTGCGTTATTTATGCATCCATGCAAAGAATTTGTGCTTTTTTTTCCCCCGTAATGAGTAATGACAAACTAGTCACAGATGCATGTGACTGGTTAGGGCACTGTCAAAAGATAGTAACTGAGGTGAGAAGCCAACCTGGCACCTTGCTTTCTTTCCTAGCTGCCTGGAGTTCTCGTGAACAGGCACCTTTGGAAATCAAGTTTGATACATAGATGGAATTTCTCTCCCTCTTGGCACTTCCCAAGCCAACCAGCCCTACTGGCTTCTAGAAGAAGCATCATTTTTCTTCACTCTGTCAGCCAGCTGCCCTTGCAGTGTACTGTACCATAAGGACTTGGTCAAATTAACAGTTGGCAGCTGCCACGATGTTCTTGCCCCCTTTTCATTCCTCTGCCAGTGGCTCTGGAGCTTGTCGTTTTGCAGAAGAAGCTGATACAACTTGCTGTCCTGATGAAAGAATCAAATTTCCTGTTCCTTGGGTTTGGGGGGGGGTCTGTCTGTCTTTTTTTTTTTTTTTTTTTTTTTTTTTTTTCCCCCACCCCTCTTTAGTGAGTTGAGTTGGCGGCTGGAGGTGAGCAGTGGGAACCTGTAGCCAAGAGCAGCAGGGGAGGATGCCTAGAGAAATGACCTTTTTTTAGCAATGATGAGCTATTAAATGAGCTCAAGTCACCCTTGGAGATGGCTCCATAAAATAGGCTGAAGTGAGTGAGAGATTTAATATTTGCAAAATGTTCATTTTAAGCCAGTAAAATCAGGTCTTTTCCCTTCTACCTTTGTACCTTTGTTGTAGTTTTGTTGATTTTCAAGGGAGAAGGAGAGGGAAAAAAAAAGGTGTAAGGGGAAGGGAAAAAAAAAAAAAAAAAAAAAAAAAAAAGGGGGGGGGCTTGGATTTCATTGAAGTTTTTTCTCTTCTAATTAAAAATAGCTGTTAAGATTGTTTTTAATGATCGATCATCATTCTGAAATTATTTTTCCTCAGAATAAATCATTTTCAGCATTAAAGGAATCTTATTTTAACATTATGGAAAATTTTTGAGCCCATTTGTGAAGATGATAAATATTCTAGGCTCAAAATGTTATGTCATTACCTTACCATCAGTGTATCAGCTGTTTTTTAAAATTCCTGAAACTACTTCTGAAGCTTTTTAACTATTTTCGTGATAGCTTGTGTGAAACCAGGTGTTTTTAGAGGACACTCACCCATATCTTTTAGCTGGAAAAGATTTTTTTTTTGTGTTTGTGAGAACATAAAAGACAGATGGTGACAATACAGATTTATTTAAAAGGCATGGAGATCATTAGCGATCACAATTTTTCACTTTTTTATGGTTATTCTTGTTTCTTTAATAATGATGGGAAATGTTCGAGGTCAGAATAGGATTTTTAAGCAGTGCTTTCTGTTCAGTCTGACAAGTTGGAGGAAATGATCTGTATTTTTGTGTGTTTCAATCTCCTGCTACACTCCAGAAATAGATGCTATCTGAATGTCATAACTTATGATTTCTTTTATCTTAACTGCTGATACCGAATGACTAACGTAGTGGGCAAACTCATGCCTGCTATAACAGCACTGTAATTGGTTGTAGCAGAAGTGAACTGGACTTGCTATTCTTGGATGTAGGCCGCTCTGCCCGGGGAGCGTAAGGTCGACTTGGAGCTGTGCCTGCACGTAGATTATGGCTGCCCTGAAACCRTTGTCTTTGCTAACGATGCATGGAGAAAGATGGCGTTTAATATCCATTACTTCTTAAGTAGTGATCTTTTAGTATAGGAAAGTTTTCTGCCACCTTCTTTGGCCAGTTTTATATTTTTAAGTTTTCTTTTCTAGTCTTCAAGTTCTGTCATGGTTTTGTTTTAAGGAGTAATATCTCTTACGCATAGTTCTGAGCCTTGCTGTGATTGCTCTTGTCTTTCTCAACTGCTTTGTGCTTGAACAGCTTCTTGTGAAAATATGATTAGATTTGGTTTTACAGTCTAAAGTTCTATTCCTCTCAAGTGTTACTGAGATTGAGCTCTCTTTTTGCATATGGTTTTTGCACAGTTATGCTAGAAAGCAGATCAGCTGTTGAATTATCACTGCTAGATAGGAAAACTGTCAGACTTTGATACAAGTAGAATTCATAACTATGTAGATAGCATCAGAATCTCTAGATCAACATTTTTTATGCAGAGGTTGCTTATACATCTTTAAAATAGGAATAGTATAAATATCGTGATTCCTTACATTGTCTTTCTTTTTTTGTCCTGCACTTCTCCCTGTGTTATGTCCATGTTATGATTCACGCATTCATTCACTCAAGAGGCCTAGTCTGAAAATCCCTGTATGGATAGGATGATTGTCTAGTGGCGTCAGACCTAAAAATGTACTGTAAATGAAAAACTCCATCTGTTACAGAATTGCAAAGCAGTGGACTTGCGTGGATGAAAGTGTCTTTTTGTTAGGCTTATTTGTTTGGAAAATAGTGTAAATGTCTGTGGTAAGTCCTTTTAAAGTATATCCTTTGGATGGAATTATGTCATTTTAATGCATAGACTGTATCTTAAAGAATTAGTTACCCTTACAAGAGAACATAGTTTGAGTTTCATAAAGAGTCTTAAACTTTTGGGGTTGTGCTGCACATAGAGTGAAGTAAACTGTATTCGTGGGACCAAATATGTATCAGGCATTRACTTAGAAACCCCAGAGTTACTTTGCAGATCACAGCTATGAATTCGGCACTTATAATACCAAGTAAGAGTTATATCCCATAGTATGGCATTTCTAGCAGGCTTCTATGAGCCAACATGCAACCATCAAGTTGCATAGGTAGTCCTGAATGTTAAATTTTGGCTCTGAGCTTAGGAATTCGTCCAGGCTGCAAAGAATCAGCCACATTAGATGAGAATTAAAAATCTTGATATGCTTTTCTTGAACATATCTTAAATGATTTATTTCCGAATTAAGCAGGAATTGAATCTTCTTTTCAGGCAAATCTGAGGAGATCCTCTTTTCACAATAACCCAGTTGTTAGAAAACTGCATCATATGATGTTGGAGGCTGGGGTGCTCATTCATCTTCCAGGATTTTAGGGATTGTTTGAATTACTTATAATGTAAAATGCAAAACAATTTTGGCTCCTGTTATTACTAATCAGGAAACATAGATTTATATTCTTGATTCTTGATTTATATTTTGAGTCTTTATCCTTTGAGTCATTTTTTTAAATATAATGTAAGCACAAGATGGGGGTGGTGGATTATTTCTCACTTATTTCATGTTGAGTAGGCATGTTTGTGATCGCCTCAACTGTAATTTTTAAATCGTTTTGTCTGTGTTCCATTAATATAGCCAAAATTGAAAGTTTCAGCTTAACAAAGTAGTTCTAAAAACTTACCATACAAAACAAAATTAAAAGCTACTTTTAAGAAAAAAAAAAGTTAGGAGTACTATAGAATCCTGAAGTGCTTGATAAAAGTAGCAGATAAGATGTAAGTGAGGCTGATAAATATTACATCTTACTTGTTTTGAATTTACATAGTTAATTATTAATACTTAATATTTTGCTGTATTCCTGTAAACCTTGAGAAAGCACTAGTAACATAAGGCTGCAGTTTTAAGGTTACTTTAGGCTGACATATGTATACACTGTTTCTAAAAGGGTAGCTTCTTGATTTGCTAGTGTGGGCTCAAGGGAGCATCACCTTGGTTTATATCTCCTTAAAACGCTCAGGAAAATGCAGCCTGAGAGTAGTGTTTCCTGGTAAGTTAATATCTGCCTGAGAATGACTCAAGTTTTTCAGTTTGCTCTTATGAGCTTTAGATAACAAGAAAACAGAATTTTTCCCCTTCCAACAACTGATGAAGGCTGAGAAATACTGAACAAAATATCTTCTTGTCAGGGCTTTCCAGGACAGCAAATCTCCTTTGTTCTGGCCTCTGGCTACTGTGTTTATCCTCTGACTCTCTCAGCTTGGCTTCTCAGGGTCTGAGCACTACAATTTAATACGCAAAATCCTTGTGCAGTGGTATAGTATAGTATGAGGTAAACAGTCAGTATGAATCCTTGTTTCTTTTGGAGTATGAGGAAAAAGAAATTTAATGACACAATACTGAAGTTAACATGCTATTATATTTTAAGCATTTTTCATCCTCTGTTTAGTACCCTTTTCAGCATCTTTACTCCAGATAACACTGGCTTATTTTGTAGCTTGGAGGAAGAAAAAAAAAAAAAAAAGCTTGTTAAGTTATTACCTTCTTCAAATGCAAAATGAAACTGTGTTTCCAGAAAGTAAGTATATCGGTTATAACATGACTTGAATGATGCCCTGGTACATTTTTAGCTGGCTATCCTGTATAGATGGCAACAAAGCAGCCCTACTGCTGGGCTGGTAAAGTTTAATTTGTTAATCTAGTTAATTTTTCAGGCTTGCAGCTCAGTGAAAATACTGAGCATCATGAAGAGCATTGTGGATCATGAAAAGATGCACCTCATTTGTTGATCATTTAAGTACTAAGTAAGATTGAAACATTCATATTTGTGAAAAGCCTATGAAATAAAYACTGTTCTCCATATTTTCATACATTTTTGTAGATCATTTGTCCTGAAAAAAGGCATGGAAGAAATAAAGATGTTAAGTTATGTTTTCCTTCTGATTTTGTTGAAGCTTCACAGATGTTAGAGGATGATGATTCTTAAGTGTTACATGAGCCACTTTTCTCTTCTTATGGTTTTGTGAGGTGTTGAATTTATTATTAAGATTGACTTGCTTGTCTACATGTATGTATGTTATAAGTAGAGGAAAAAAAGACAGTGTTGAAATAGTTTGTCCAAGTTTAATGTCTGACTGTTCTTATGCTGTTTTCTTTTTTTCTTTCTTATTCCACACCAAAATTCTAGTTTAATTTGGAGGAACTCTTTCTATATGTCAGGTATTTCACAGCCCTAATGAATATTTACATTCAGTCCTTATTTTTGACCTGTTTTGGGCTTTTGCATTTGTTTCCAAAGATTTTTTTTTGCTGTATTATGTTTTTAGTTTTGCTATGGTTTTAAAGGTCTAAACATTTGAATTTCCTTAAAAGGATATCTAATGTATGAAATTTCTATTAAAATATATTTAATATGCTTTAGCAGTATGAAATGTAATACTTCATGGAAAAAAAATCCATGGCTTCTAATCKTATTTCCACTCTAAAATACACAGGTACCTTGAATGGAACAAATACAAACACAACTGATTTAAGTTGCTCAGTTTTGAAATTAATACAGAGACTTTTGGGATGTGCAACTAGATTACTTTCTTGATGGTTTAACCTGGGATTACTATTGCCTAATATATTTTAGATTACTAGTGATTGACATTTTGGTATGTTGAAAGCTGGTATTAGTGATTTGAAATGTACTTTCGAGAATCGAATTGATTTTTGGCACTTTGTATCTCTAAAAAGATATATAATGCATATAACTGTTTTAGGCTAGAAGTACCTGTAAAGTAACCTCAGTGAGAAATGTTGAATGACTGATTTGATTAACTGTATGCAGACCTTGGGAAGGCGTTATGTTTACACATCTATGATGAATAAATTCCGATTAAGAAATGAAGACACCTGAGTTCACTTGTTTGCTTGTGAGCTGGGTTGATAGATATTTGGAAGTCAGAAATTCCTTTGGCTAACTGAAGTTGGATGAAGTAGGAAGTTACCTCTTTGTGACTGACAGCTTCTTATCCAGAAATAATTGCACAAATGAGAGAGCGTGAGAAATAGGAGGCCTGCTCATCTTGGCAATAAATTCTTCTCCCAGGTGATAACATGCTATAGGTCTTAGTCACTTTAAGGTAGGAGTTGGGCGGAAGTTTGCCTTTTAGGAAATAGTTGTGGAGACTTGTGACTGATAGTCCTTCTGTTAAAGTTAGGTGTGTTGTAACGTGATTGTCTTCACTCAGATTATTTTTTTTCCCAATTAGAAAATATCTACATAGTAAAATGGTGAAAAAGTTAATCACTGACTTAAGTGGAAGCTGAAACTTTTCATAAGGTGTTTAAAAATGTTTTCTGGTGCAGATCAAAGGTCAGAATTTCAGTCCATTTAGACATACTTTATAGGAAATCGAGTGAATGAACTGCTATCTAAAAAAATAAAATTATGTATTTCACTGAAATCAATTGAAATGCATGTTTCAGAATTTTAACTGCGGAGTTCCTTTAATTTTTTTTGTTCTAGTTATCACATTTTTGATACACAAAGGTAATCAACTGTAATATTAAAATTTTGAACACTTCTATAGAAACTGTAAAAAGCAAAAAAAACTCATTTGTTTCAGCTTACTGAGCTGATTTCTTTGAATTCCTTCATGCATGTGGCTTGTTAAGCAAAATAGTATGTTGCTGCTGTATTGATCTGTGAATACAAGTGTTTTACTGTAAAAATTAGCCAGGGAAACAATATTTCATCAAAAGAATCAAGTATGTGGAGAACAGTATCTGTGAGCAAGTCATGGTGATGCCATTTATTTCTTTGCTGTTGCGAAGTGTCACAATCTGTCTCTTAAATTTTGTGTCAAGAGACTGGTTAAATGTATAGATAATCTCTGAAGCTGGTACTGGAGTTGAAGAACTGATAAAATATAAAAACTAGGTTCTAGTAATTGATTTTAACTGTTCCCAGGTACATCTGGTTTTACAGACAGTCTTCAACTATGCAACCTGATGAAGTATAACCTTTGTTTGACAAAGTCTCATCTTACTCTGTTACTACAATGTACAGCCAACGGCTTTTCTTAGTTATATTATTTTGTGTTACGTTTAAAATATTGCTGTTACCTTTTGTTAGCATTCAAAAATGGCATGGTGTGGGATTTGGCAGAACTCTGCTGCTACAAATGGCATTTTCTGGAAGATGTTTGAATGTAACACAGGCGATTGTATTCTGTGGTACACAGAATGCGAAAACATGCAGCTGAACACTCTCAGGTTTAAGTAGGTTTAAGTATATTGAACTTGGTACTGTCTTTATTTTTACTTACTAATAAAGATTTAAATTTATTTATTTATTTTTTTAGGAACTCAAGCCTCAGAGCCATTACAACCATGGATACAGTGAATCTCTTGGGCGGAAAAGCCACATTGATGATTATAGCACTTGGGACATTGTCAAAGCCACACAGTAAGTTTATTTTTATTGAGAGTTAGGTTTGTCTGTATCTGTAGTAGTTGCAAAACAGTAAAATGAGTTTTTTATTTATGTAAATTTGAAGGCTAAGTTGATGTTTGCAGAAATAATGCAAAATTGTAACATTACTGTTATGAGTATTGTGTAAATATATACATGAATGATTRTTATAAATTGTCAGTATAGGTGGTTGCTGGGCAGATGGTGGGAAGACACACTAGTTATAATTTTTTTTTCTTCTGGTTTGGACTAATATTTATATTCTGTAGGTGATAATTAAGAGGTATGCAAACCTGTGGGTTTTCTTGAATTGTTGGCATCGTTTGAAGCTTAGAAGAAATGTGTCTGTATGTGGTGTATATTTTTTCCTTCATCACCTCTCATCCTGCTGTTTCAGGGTTGCTGTGAAACTGAATTTATTGCTGGGAAAGGACTGTAGGAATGAATTGAAATCATACTAATTAATAATGATGTTTTTCATGCATTAGTTATACAGGTTTATTTTCTGTACAGTCACATAGTATATACTTAATCACGAGATTTTACTATGGGTTATCATCACCACTTTTCAGTTTGCCATTGACAAACCACCACAGTGACTTTTCTTCAGCAAGCTGAGATGATAGACTGTTTTGTAAGGTCCTTTTTTTCTTTTATCAGTAATTTAAATGCCTGTTTCTTATCTTGATAAAATATTTCTTATTCAAAATATTTTTTTCTTTCTAAAAGACATCTCCACTTAAAAGCACCTTTGCAAAGATGTATAAGGCACAGACTGTTTAAGTGTAGGAAGTATGTACTTTCTCACTTCCATTTTTTTAAATTTTGAATTGTTAAGATTTAGACTTCCTAGAGCAGATGTTCACAGCAATGAGTGATTCCACAGTTGTTGCTGTGAAGACTTTAATAGTAATACTGCAAACTGTAAGTTATTAGGGGAATTTCAGACATAAAAATATTGACATACTGTCAAATTAGCTACTTTTTAAAGACATGATGGCACATGTCTTGATGGCACAAGTAACTTCTAGTTACTTGCTTCCATTTTCTGTGATTGTAGCATATTCTAAATTCAACCCTTTAAAACACTTGTCTGTGTTATCCCTTGAAGTTGTGCTGATCTGTGCTTTGAGTTGAGTTGTTAGAATTCTTTTTCTGGTGCCTTCTAGTAAGGATCAACAGGGCTGGGAGTCACTTATGCTCCCCCACCACTTTTTAAGGGTGGTGGACTGGTGATTTACCTTCTCCTCTCTAAGAAAGGACTACAGTTTCATATCAAAGGGAAAGGTAGCTGCTAACTTAGGGTAGTAATATCTTTTGGAACCTCCTTGACAAGAGGGAAATCTCAGCTTTTATTTTAAATACTTACAAGGATTTGATGGCYGTGCTATAGAAAACAGGATGACTTTTACAAGCTGTACTTGATAAGGGAAAAATATCTGAAATGTAAGAGAAGTAAATTCCCCTAAATGTTGTAAGGCCTGCAATAAAATAAAGAATACCATGAACATGGTGATTCAAACTCATCTTGTCTCCATATTTCTATCAAAAGTAAAAGTTTCATATGATTAGAAGGTGCTTTACTAATACACACCTCTTACTAAAAATGAATGATGTTGTTACTTATTTTTGCAGAAATACAGCTTTGTTTTTATATGAATGGAAAATAGGAGATCTCCTCCTCTACTGTTTGCCCTCAGCAATCGGTGTTCACTTAGATTACAGTATATGCTGACTTAGTTTGCTTTTCAGGTCAGTGCTAATGCAAAATAAAACAAAAATTTTGCAAAAAAAAAGGGCCATTCATCTGTCTTCCAGAAGTCTCCATCTCAGACACTTCAGCAAGTTCAAATATAGCAAAATAGAATAAGAATTGTTTTCAATCTTAATTTTGATGTCTGTTTTGCCCCCTGCCTTCTCCTTAGTCCCCTCTGCCCCCACCAAGTCCAGACACTATTCAGCATGGGATTCGCAGCACAATTAGGCCTTTTTTTTTTTTAGCACCCGAGCACTGTTCAAAAGCTCTGCAAAAGAACATTGCAGGCTTTTTTTTAAAGTGAGATACCATCAAATGCAAAGGTGAGTGCTTGCTATTAGCAAAATGAAATCCTACTGGATTTCAGAGTCTGATAAAGCTAGTTATAGTTAAAAAAGTTATGTATCTTATCTCTTGCCTCACTCCTTGACCAATAAACTTGTCTGTGTCATCCCAAAATCTATAGCCTTCTCTCTGAGGACTATCTGCAAGTTATTAATGACTTTTATTGGAATTTAAAACTTTGCTGTAATTTTGATTATTTCAAATTATTTTCATTCCCTCTGTGGAAACAGAAGGAAGAACTAAGAGACTGTCTCCCATCTGAGATTTAAAAAAAAAAAAAAAAAAAACAAGAACTGGCAAGCATATTCAGGGTTGTGTAGTTGCTAAAATTTGTTCCTTCTACTATTGTTGTGCAAAGTTTTTTTTTTTTTTTTAATTGCTAACATGTTATCCATATGTTCATTATTTTTAAATGATTTGACATTTCATGTAAGAACACTTAAGTTGTAGGCTTCTTGACAGGTAGAAAGTGCATTTTACCATAAAATGGCTGTCTATCAAATTTTTGATAATCCGAGTATTTAGTCATATAGGATGAATGGCTAGTCAGTTATTTAAAGTTTTGTCTCTTGATTATTGATGGTTATGCTGCCTGTGCTTCATTGTTAGAGGTTTCTTGTGTAAAACTAATGAGCTTTGTTATTGTTGCAATATACGTTAAAATGGGCAATGTAATTCCTTAAACCTTTGAAGTTAAAGGAAAATGGAATAAAAAGATTAAATTCATCTGTATTACACACATGCTGTTTGACTGTAGAATTCTACTTGAAATGATGAGTTCATTGGCACTTGATTACAGAGAAATAAAGTTAGTAAAATACTGTATTTGCTTTTTATGTAGCAAATTTTTACGTAGAGGGAGAAGATAGATAGGTTTGCAAGCTCTGTTTGTGTCCAGTGTAATTTGTTCCTTTTTTTTTGTTTTCATACCTTGTTCGATTGCTCATGTGCTTTATCTTTGAAGTGTGTGGATTAGACACTTGCTAAATTAAACCTGCTCATACATTGAGCTGCAAACGTAGTAACTACTTTTACAGTCAAATTAAGACTTTATTTGGAAATGAGCAGTTCAGCTGATATTCTTGTTGCAAAGAACTTAGCTGTATTTCTATATTCGCTGCTCTATACACACACTATGTTCCATGATAAGTTCTTGCAACTCTTACACAAAAGTGGGACTTGAGTATATTTTAAATGATACCAAGAGTATCCTCTCTTTTTATTTTGGAGGAATGTGCGCAGGAGTGGAAATGATAATGTATGGTGTATTTAATTTGTATTGTTACAGTTTATCTAGTGAAAATTATCCTTTATAATGCATTCAAAGGCATAGAGTTAAAAGTACTAGTGCTAATACTAGGTCTTCATCTTGCAGATGTTCTTAAAATGTATGTGAAATCTCTTGACATCCTGTATTCAGTTATAACAACCTTCTCTTCAGTTCATGTAGAGTTCCCTGTGCATTTCTGAGAGCAGAACTGGGCCATATGTTTACTTGTGTTTGAAAAATCTCTTTAAAGCAACAGTCTAAAGTGGGTCATGTCTGCATTTACTTCTTGCAGTGGATATTTACTAGTTAGATATTACTAATAGATACTTACTAATACTTTGTAAGTATTTCACTTCTAGCTGCATGGAAAGTCTTCAGTTTCTTCTGTAGCTTCATGACTTTTCAGTTCTGTTGAGTAATGAAGTGGGTGGCAGCTCCTGCTTGTAGTGAACTTGAGCAAATTCTTGCTATGTTGAGAATGTCTTAAATAATTGTTATGAACATTAGTATTAATGATACTAATGAGCACTTTCATGCATTCTTTAAGATTGATTCCTTGTGCTTGAGTACTAGGACATCAGGATTTTATTATTACAAAGTGAACTTTTCTGTTACTGATCACTGAGATCCTTCAAAATGAGATTTGTGAAATAATGCAACAAAATGAAATATTCTGTATCTTGCTCAAAAAAACCCATATCTGTAATACATTTGAGAGCAATTTTTTTCTCTTCCATTTCTCATCGTTCAGAGGGTAACTGGTAAGTAAGACAGTATACATACTGAAAATTCAAGTTGTTGAGGGCTGACGAGCATGGCAGTTCCTTCCAGCTTCTTGCGGTTACCAAAGGAATCTGTCACACTCTGATCCAAGTGAATGGACAGACCATAACCCAGATGTGCGTTCTTGGTGACTGTCTGTTTATGCCAGTGGGTGATGATGATCTTTGCTAAAAGTGGCATATATCCAAAGCTGACATGGAAGAGTGGTGGTTTTAACAAGAGTAGTGACGTAACCACTGCTGTCTAGCCAGTTTGAGGTACTTTGGAGTTGCTGAACTTCGTGTGTCTCCTTTTGCTGTTGTTTAAAGTTCATTAAGCAGTTCTGTTGAGTTACTGCTTTGCTGTTAGAAACAAAAATGTTTTATGTTTTGTGCCTTAAGCAGTAAGGATGAGTGAAAGATGTATGTTGGCGTTTAACCAACATCGTTCACTGAGACAAGGCTTTAAAAGATGAAAAAGAGCATCTTTCTACTAATTGCATTTCCAGTTAAAACAGCTTTGAGTGGAGCTATGATAACAAGTGGAGGGAATAAACAAACTCCTGGCTCACCTCCTGATTGTTGGCATGGTGATGTACTCACTGAAGAGAGATACCTTCCTAGTATTGTGACCAAATTTGATGTTTGACGCATCCAGCTTTGCTGAATGATTATTTGAAAGCTCTATGTGCTTTTGGACAGAAGTAAAGTAGCCCAGAATCCTTTCACATTTTAAGCATGTAGTCCTGTTTTGAAAGTACAAAATTCAGAATATGTTTTAACTTAGGCTGAGGTTATAACTTAGCTGCTTAAATATCTCAGCCTGCACCATGGTATTTGTGCCCTGAAAGAACTAGTCCTGTTTTTTCAAGAACAAGGCCTGATCAGTGTTTTTTAATGATGCTCCATACTGATGTTTACAGATACCTTCTAGAATTGACCCAGGGGCTGAATTTATTAGTTTAATACAGCCTATCCTCCTATAAGAATTTGAACCTTCCTCTGTCTTGAAGGATGTGTACCCCTTGATGGCAACAGTGTAATTATGCTGAGTTACTGAAATAAGTGAATGACTTTAACCTCAGGTAATCTAACAGTATATCATGAACTTTGGAGAAGACAAGGTGTGGTCGGCTGCAGGGAACTAATGGAAGAAGAGTATAGGTGATATTTGAGAGAAGAATGCTGAGACTGCTAGGACAAGAATCTGTGACTACTTCAAATTCAGAGTATTGGGGAGGGGGAAGGAGAAGAGCATGGATATGAACTTTGTTGGGGAGGGAGTGTTTTAAAAATGTTACTAGCRTACTCTTTACAGGAACAGGAGCAACTTGCAAAGTTCCTAACCTTTTTAAAGCAGTTCTCATCTGTCTCAATCCTTAAGCCCTCTTACAACAGCTTAGTGAATTGGAGCATTATTAAATTATACCTGATGTATTGTATTTTCTGTAGTCAGTCGTGACTAAGTTCTAGGTAACAAAAATAAGCTGCTAACAACAGAGAAGCTGATGGAGACTTAAAATCTACTCTGTACTCCGTTCTCAGTGTAACTGGCTGAACTGGAATGCATTTTGCTCTTGGAAAGGCCTCCCTGATGAATTACAGAACTGCATGGTTTGCTTTTTGGCTAAGGAGTGGGAAGTATTTGTGACTTGCAGTTTGTCTTTGTGGAAAGGAGAAATCTGTGCAGCTAAGCCTGGGGAGGGAATCTGGTAGGACTGCAGCTTGCTGTATCSAAACCCATGCAGCAGGCCTTACCCACGTGCTTGGGACAACGTATTCTTACCACTCCCTGTTCTTGCTGCTGTGTAGTCCTGCTTATTTAAGCAAGATGAGATTCAGCTATGCTCAGCTTTAGGCAGTACAAATTCTTTTAGCTGATGACTATTAAAATTAGTAGTGGGGCTGTAGGACAATTATTTCTTGCACTGTTACTTCAGTTACCTGTTTAAACGAAGGCGGAGGGCTCGTGGTTATAACAGCGGGCTACAGAGTAGAAAAGCTTTTTTGCTGTTGTGTCTGAACCCCCTGCCAGCATAACTCCAGATGTTGTAATAGACTAGTGTGATGGCACACGCTAAGTTCAGTGCTCAGAAGTCCTGCCTTTTCCTCTTTTCTTCTCTCTCCTTCCTCATCCTTGACTGACCTGTCTCTGGCCAGATGCAGACTGGGTCTTCGTTTGGGCCTGAGGGGCCACAGGGACTCCTATGGTGGCAGGGCATGACCTCCCCAGGCAGGGCATGTCCCACTGCCCCATGAGGGGGCAGGCCAGGCCCAGAGATTGTGGCCATGTTCAACAAGAAGTTCAGATCATCAGACAAGTTCATAGTGATGAGGCAGGTTCAACTTAAAGTCWGGAAGTCAGTCTGCAGGTTAGGGTTAGGATCAGGTCCAGCAACTGCCAGGATGGTCCGTGGGGACAAGGCAGGTCAGAGGCCAGGCAGTCAGCCTGTGGGTCTGGGTCAGGCCCAGTGAGGGCAGCTGGAGTTGACAAGGCAAGGCAGTGGTGATAGGACTGGACTGAGGCAGAGAGATTGGTGGGGCCTGTGGGTTTGCAGGGCCATTGTGGGYTGGAGACCAGCACCACTGCAATGCCACTAGGGCAGGGGCTGATGGCCCCAGACCAGGCTGAAATGGGGGCATAGGCAGGGTGGAGGAGGCTTGAGGAAGTGGGCAGGTGGTGCGTTTGGGCCCTGACACTACTTCTCCGAACTTGTTTCAGTGGCCCTTTCAGCAAGGGGAAAGGTTGAGGATAGCGTAATGTTAAGCCACTGGAACAAGTGCTTATCTGACCACACTTCTGGTCTAGACTGGGGCTTCAGAGATAGTACACGTAACAGATTGGATAGACTTAGTATCTTATCAGTTCTCCTGGAAGTTACTGATGTCTGGGAATGTGTATTTTGTCTGGTTGGCTGCATATTTTTGTGGGTCTTTCTAAGTTAAACTCCTCTCTCTTCCCCACTGATGAAGAGCTTTGYCATCAAAATTACTCATGATCATGCTCTCTTGTTCTGTCTCAGGATTGTATAGGCATGTTTTTAATGACACATTCCAGTTAGTATGTGCTGAATGCAGTGGTCTGTGTTTTTTTTTTTTAATACTTTGGAAAGTCTGCAATTATGTAAGAGTAATTTCTAGCATCTTTTATAATTTTGAGTGTAACTTTTCTTTGAAATTGAAACAATCTAAGTGTTGTTGCATCTAACAAATACTATCTAATGAATTCTGCCCTTCAAAACTGCCGTAGGCTTGGAAAGCATTCAGGAGGTTGGCTGACTTCAGTCAGTTAAGGCTTTGCTGTGAGCACTGTCCCAAATTGAAGGTCCACTTGAATAAACGGGGAAAAAAAGCACAAGTGTTAACTACCAAAGGAAAAGGCCTCTGCATCAGTTATACAAACCAATCAAATGGAGCAAAGGGGACTCAGCTTAGATAAGGATGTCTCTTGCAGAGAGCAAAATGTCAAAATGGCAAACAGAAAACATACCTAAACTCTGAATTTGAGAAGTTATGATACTGCTGTAGCAGAAGGCAGTTGTTGCAGGGAGGGTAAGCACTGATGTTGTTCCAGGTTTTGAACGCACATCAGTCTCCTACTTGAGACCCCTGTGGATGGTACAGACATTCAAATGTAATCTTCACATGTCTTTCCAGGTTGCTTTTATTGCCACTAAAAATAGGTGATAAAACAGTGTGAATGAAGATCAAGACAAGTGTTTTAAATGCTGGAGTCAGTCTTACATTAGATGCTTAAGTTACATTTATGCTTCCAGAATTGTTTCAACTTTCAAAATTACAGGCAGACTTTTTGAAATAAGGGTAGTTCATATTTAATAGTCCTTTTCAATGAAAAAGTTAAAGACTTGTTACTAAAGAAAACAACATGTAATTTTGAAGTGGTATTATTAAAAAGAAGCAAACTGCTATTGGTTTGTTATCAAACCAGAGGAAAAACAASAAGTGCCTGAGATCCATTACTGTTTGTAACTCATGTGATGATAATCCTGTGAATTGCTTAGGGAGTTACTGTTAGGTCAGTTGGCTGAGTAGTTATGACCTTCAAGAGAAAGAAGGGAGGAACAGAGGTGGAAGAAACAAATGTAGCTGAGTCCCTGGGAAGAGAGAAGTTCTGTTTCCACTAGACATACTACTGATCTATATTTTATCTTGTTCTGGTGCATGATTTGCTGTAGAGACATTTTTTTGTACAATCTTTAATTGGTTAATAAAATTTTTGGTGGTGGAAGGAACTTTCAGTTTTCTTCACCAGTGTGTGAAGTTTGTTGTCTTTCTTGCCTATTGAAGCTTTTGTATCTTGTTTATAATTGTGGTGTTTGGCTGCTTTCTTTTAAATCTAAGGTAACAGCTTTTTAAAAATCTTATTTTCTTCTTCAAGGTATGGAATATATGAACGGTGTAGAGAGTTGGTAGAAGCAGGTTATGATGTGCGGCAACCAGACAAAGAAAATGTAACGCTTCTCCACTGGGCTGCAATCAACAACAGGATAGATTTGGTGAAGTATGTATTGTATTTTAACTTAACATTAAGGATATTATTAATTTATGTTAGATATTTCTTTATTGTGTTAGTCTTAATTATCTTAAATTTTTTGGCTCAATTTTTAGCCTTGAAATTCAGGGAGGGAGGGAAACAGAAGACCTAATCTGCATTTGATGATGTGATGTCATAGTGAACAGAATTAAAACTTGTTAAATATTCAGTAGTCAAGTTCAAGCATTTTTCAGAAAAAAAATGTGAAACAGCTATGTGCAATTCATTTATCTGTACTGTGGAAGGTTCATTGTAATATCAGATTTCCCTTTGAGGAAGGGAGATCTGATGCACARTGGTGAAATTTTTAAGAAGCAAGGTGAGTATGGTACAAAGGGAAACCCCTGCTTAATTCATCTTTTTGTCCCTATCATTTCAAGAAGTCCTGGCTTAATTACTTTGCATTTTAAAAACAAGCTTGCTACAATAGGCAGTGTTGTAGCACCTCTCCTTTCAAGTAATGAAAAATATCTTTAATTGTGGGAGATATGGATATTTTTTTTCAATTTATAAAATCCAGACCATTGTTTTTATGAGGCTATGTTTTTAAAGTGTATTGTTATCTTGTTATCCTGAAACTTAAATCCTGAAGGGATAATTCTCAGTATTTGTTATTTTACGAATTATGAAAACGAATTGAATTTGATCCCTTTATTTTGTAACACTAAGTACATGCAATTAAACCTGAGAACATAAAATATTATTGAATCAGCAGGATTCTGGAAATCTGGCGTAAACTGCATGCTTTGAATCAGACTAGTTTTCAAAATACTTCTCATTAATGAGTAAGTGTATTTATATTTACACACACAAAATGCAGAACATCTTCATTTAAAATCAGTCTCCCTACATATGTTTATCACCAAAGCCTTCATTAGACCAGATCTTGAGAATCGTGAAGTGTCCTGAAGATCTCAAGTTCAAGTTTCTTTTATCTTGCTTTTAAGAGGACCTTTTTTTTTTTCCTGCCCTAATGAAGTTTTCTAAAAGAAGGTTAAATTGCTGAAGATTTAGAAATAACTCAGTGTTTTTGGAAGACTTTATTGTCCTTGATGGATGGTACAACAGATTTTGTCTTTGTTGTGGATAGCAGGTTATAAGGGAACCAGTAATTGTGCATTTGGAGGTATTATATATATATATAAAAAATATATAATATATAATTATATATATAATAATATAATATATAATTATATGTGTGTGTGTGTATATATATATATATGTATTTGGAGATACATATATATATATATATATATTTAAGTAACAACCTACGTCCTCCTGTCACACTGGAAGAGAGCCATTTGCAAAAAGTGACAACAAAATACAAGACTCTTGTTTATCTCATTAACCTTTTTAGTAAGAGAATATTTTTAGACCCTGTTATTTTATTTCTTTGTTGTATTTTCCATGAGGATTATCTTGGGTCTTTCATAGTTCGCTTCTTTCAAGCTGGCTTGAAATAATTATAAGACTTGAAACTCTTCAGAACACTGTTTTTCTTCGGTAGAAATACAGCGTCTGAAAGCAGTTGTTACATCTTGAGCTCACTTTTCTGTCCAAGTTGAATGTGTAAGAAACTGTGCAATGAATTGATCATCTTATTTGAGCTGTTTGAAGACGTGTTTGCATTACAGATATTCAGTCTCACTTGATGTGTCTTCATAAAGTCTGAAAACTGAAGGGCATTGAGACAACTTATCCATTCATTCATTAAAAAGTCATTGTGATGTTGAGCATTTGAAGAACGGACCTATATTGTGAATAAAGATTGAAGCCTCTCTATGAACTTCACAGTGAACCTGCCTGCATGATACCTGATTGCAGCTTAATGTCCTACTTCACTAGCATTGCATTTAATATGCAGCGCTTTTTTTTTTTTTTTTGTTAACTCTTGTTTTGGGACATTTTGGCATTCACAGAGTAAAATCAAAGAAAGCTTTACATTCCCTATTAGTCTTCTGTTGTAGCTTACCTTCTGAAAAGTTATTTGGTGTATGAATATTGTCTTATTTGTACAGTTTTGTTTCCTTCCAGCTTGTTATTAATAGAACTATCTGTTACAGCTATTATATTGTAAATAGAGGTGGTCAAAAATCACCTTTGAATTCGGATGGATGGAAGTCTGTTCTCAAATCTGTGTTTGAATTTCCAGTCTGTTCTTTATTACATAAGTGAGATGTCTCCACCTGCATTTGAGTGTTGAAAACTTCTATCCTGAGATTTTTATATTTAACTTAACTGTAATGGTACCAGCTGTATCTTTTTCATGCTTTTTCAGTATGTACCCTGGCAACTGAATGTTCATAAACCTAGTATGTCTAACTTTTCCATTCTCTTCAACAATGTAGTGATCTTATTTTTTTTAATACATCTCTGCCAGTATGGCATATGACTACTAATGTGTTTAACTGCATCTAAAATCCTTGCTTCCTGATAGGGCTATTGCTCTCTAAGTTCCTTTGCCTTTAGGGGTCTCAATTTATTTTAGCTTTTGTGACGTCATGTCTTTTTTTCTGAGAGAGTGGATTATTCCATTTCCTTGGAAAGAAATTACTATTTTTCTTATTTGATCTTGCTGCATCCTCTCTCCCCAAGTTTGCATTGTGTGTTGCTGTGGACACAGTGGGCAGTTCCATTCTGTATACTGGCTTAGGAGCTTGACTGTAGGTGCAAGTAGTCTGCCATCTTGGCTCCAGGTCAGTCATGCTTACTGGGTGCTGGTCATTGTACAAGGTCATCCAAGTGAAGTAGCTTTGCAGCTCGACTGTGCAGRGTTCAGACCTAGAAGTAAACTTCGTTTAGTTCTACTAATCCTATCTGTTGGGAGACTTCATGATTCGGTCTGAGTACTAGTGAAGCCCATAGGCAAACCCTTTCTCCTTTCTGTAGGATCAAAGATAAGCATCAGACCTTTGTAACATAATGTATTTTCATCATGAAACTGATCCATTATTTTGTTTTTGATGTTGGTCTGTGAAGATRCACAAAGTGGCCTCATTCTCTCTACAGTTACCCAGTAACTGCATTTTACCACAGCGTTTCAATGACCATACTGCTCCAGGATTCCCAGTCTCTCACAGCAGGGGAGACTGTGCCAGGTGACACAGTACATCACACCACTGTAGAAGAAGGCTGGAAACTGGTGACTCCTTGTGGAAGGAGAAAGGCTCTTACTCCTCCTGAACACTTGCAATTGAGGAATAGATTTAGTGCCCTCCTGGCTGAGGAGGAGCTGGGCATGGCTTCAAGGGAAGCAACTGGGCCAACAGACCTTGTGCCTTATGGGAACATGCAGAAGAAACAAGAAGTGGCAAGTGATTGTTGTGGGTGACTCCCTGGTGCAGGGGACAGAGGCACCTGTCTGCTGACCTGACCTCGTGTCTAGAGAGGTCTGCTGCCTGCCAGGAGCCTATATGTGAGGTGTCATACGAAGACTGCCAAGGCTTGTCCACTCATCAGACTGGGCACTAATGATACCAAGGGCAAACTGGAAATCATCAAACAGGATTTCAGAGCTCTGGGGATGGTGGTCAAGGGTCTGGGAGACCAGGTGATCTCCTCCTCAATCCTGCCAGTGAGGGGGGGAGGATGAGAGTGGAGCAGATGGATTTTCTGTGTTAACAACTGACTGCACCACTGGTGTTGGCAACAGTATTTTATTTTCTGTGATCATGGGACCCYGTTTGAAGATCAGCAGCTGATAGGGAGAGATGGGCTCCACCTCAGTAAGTGGGGCACGTGTGTCTTTGCCAACAGGTTGGCCRGTCTGGTTAAGAGGACTTTAAAGTAGGAAGCATGGGGGAGAGGGGGGGAGTTAGAGTAGTCAGCAAAACATGGCTCAAGTTGGGATGCCTCCAGTGAGTGCATGCAGCTAGGGAAGTGCATACAGGAYGTGGCTATAGAGGMTCCTCTTGCACCCCACCTGGGAATCCTGCATGCTTGATTACCTCTATGAAATGCCTGTACACCAATGCATGCAGCATGGGGAGTAAGCAGGAAGAATTAGAGATCTGTGTGCAGTCGTAGGGCCGTGATCTCATTGCAGTTACAGAGACATGGTGGGATAGCTTAYGTGACTGGAATACTGTCATGGATGGCTGTGTGCTTTTTGGGAAAGACAAGCCAGGAAGGCGAGGTGGTGGAATTGCTCTTTATTTGAGAGAACAACTGGAATCTATTGAGCTCTGCCTGGGGGTGGAGGAGGAGCCAGTCGAGAGCTTATGGGTAAGGATTAAAGGGCAGGCTAATATGGGTGACATTGTTGTGGGTGTTTGCTACAGCTGACCTGATTAGGAAGAGGAAGTTGATGAGGCCTTCTACAGACAGGTGGAAGCAGCCTCACAATCACAGGCCCTGGTTCTCTAAGGGGACTTCAACCACACTGATAYCTGCTGGAAGGACAGCAGAGCTAGGCACAAGCAGTCCAGGAGGCTCCTGCAGAGCATCAGTGATAACTTTTTGACACAGCTGGTGCAGGAACTAATGAGGAGAGGTGTGCTGCTGGACCTTGTACTAACAAACAAAGACAAACTAGTTGGAGATGTGAAGGCTGAGGGTGGTCTTGGTGGCAGTGACCATGAGATGGTGGAGTTCAGGATCCTACAAGGAAGAAGCAGGGCAATGAGTACAATCACTGCCCTGGACTTCAGGAGAGCACACTTTGGCCTCTTCAGGGACCACCTACTTGGAGGAATTCCATGGGTTAGGGCCCTAGAAGGAGGGGAGGTCTGAGAGAGCTGGTTAATATTTAAGCATCGCTTCCTCCAAGCTCAAGATTGATGCATCCCTGTCAGTAAGAAGCCCAGCAAAGGAGGGTAGGGGAACTGCATGGATGAGCAAGTTGCTCCTGGCAAAACTGAAATAGAAGARTATACACAGAATGTGGAAGAAGATAGAGGCCACTTGGGAGGAATATAGGAACATTGTCAGAGTCTGCAAGGATGCAAYGAGGAAGGCTAAGGCCTATTTGGAATTAAATCTGGCAAGGGAYGTCAAGGACCACAAGAAGTGCTGCTTTAAATGCATCAGTAGCAAAAGGAAGACTAGGGAAAATGTGGGCCTGCTGCTGGTGAYACCAGGATACAGAGAAGACAGAGTCACTGAATGCCTTCTTTGCTTCAGTCTTTTCTGCTAAGGTCAGCCCTCAGGAATCCCAGAGCCTAGAGGTAAGAGAGGAAGTATGGAGAAAGGAGGGCTTTCCCTTGGTTGAGGATGGTTGGGATAGACATAATTTAGGCAAACCTGATGCTCTCAGATCCATKGGCCCACGAGTGCTGAGGGAGCTGGTGGCTGTTATTGTTAGGCCACTCTCCATCATCTTTGAAAGGTCATGAAGAATAGGAGAGGTGCCTGCAGACTGGGAAGAAAGCCARTGTCATGCCAGTCTTCAAAAAGGGCAAGGAGGAGGATGCAGGAAGCTGCAGGCCAGTCAGCCTCACCTCCATCCCTGGAAAGGTGACGGAACAGCTCATCCAAGGTGTCATCTCTAAGCATGTGGAGGAAATGAAGGTGGTCAGGAGTAGGGAGCATGGATTCACCAAGGGGAAATCCTGCTTAACCAACCTGATAGCCTTCTAGGATGGAATGACTGGCTGGGTAGATGAGAGCAGTGCTGGGAGAGCAGTGGATGTGGTGTAACTTGACTTCAGCTTCAGCAAGGCTTTCGACACTGTCTCCCGTAACATCTTCCTAGATGAGCTCAAGAAGTGTGGATTAGATGAGTGGACAGTGAGGTGGATTGAGAACTGGCTGAAAGGCAGAGGTCAGAGGGCTGTGATCAGCAGCACAGTCTAGTCGGAGGCCTGTAGCTAGTGGCATCCCCTGGGATCATTACAGGCTCCAGTCTTGTCTTGTTCAGCTTCCTTGCCAGTACCCTGGATGAAGGGACAGACTGCACCCTCAGCAAGTTTGCTGATGATACCAAGCTGGGAGGAGCAGTTGATACACCGTAGGGCTGTGCTGCCATTCWGAGAGACCTTGACAGGCTGGAGAACTGGGCAGAGAGGACWCTCATGAAGTTCAACAAAGGCACGTGCACCTAGGGAGGATTAAGCCTATGTACCAGGGCAGGTTGGGGGCTGACTTGGTGGACAGCAGCTCTGCGGAGTAGAGAAGGACCTGGGAGGGCTTCTGGACAAGAAGTTGACTGTGAGCCAGCAGTGTGCCCTTGTGGCAAAGAAAGCCAATGGTGTTCTGGGGTGCCTTAGGAAGACTGTTGCCAGCAAGCTGAGGGAGGTGATCCTGCCCCTCTACTCAGCCCTGGGGAGGCCTCATCTCGAGTACTGTGTCCAGTTCTGGGCTCCCCGGTACAGGAGAGACCTGGAGCTACTGGAGAGAGTCCAGCATAGGGCTACAAGGATGATCAGAGGGCTGGAGCATCTGCCCTATGAGGAACGGCTGTGAGAGCTGGGCCTCTTCAGCCTGGGGAAGTGAAGACTGAGAGGGGATCTTATCAACGTGTACAAGTACCTGAGGGGAGGRTGTGAAGGGGATGGGGCTGGGCTCTCTTCAGTGGTGCCCAGTGACAGGACAAAAGACAACAGGCACAAACTGAAACACAGGCAGTTCCATCTGAATGTGAGGAAAAACTTCTCTGGGAGTGTCAGAGCACTGGCACAGGTTGCCCAGAGAGGTTGTGGAGTATCCTTCTTTGGTGTTACTCAAGGCCTGCCTGGATGCTGCCCTGTCTGATGTGCTGTAGGTGACCCTGCTTGAGCTGGGGAGTTGGACAAGGTGATCTTGAGAGGTCCCTTCCAACCTCAAGCATTCTGTGATTTGTGGTAGGTTTCTCCAGACAAAAGTCTCTTCTCCTTTTCCTCCTCTTAGTACCATTGAATGCCTGTACTTTAATCCCAAAAGTACTGCATCCAAGCAAGAGCAGTTTTCTGATGCTTGATAAAGATGATTCTAACGTGGAGAACAGTGAAAATATTTGCTTCCTAAGGCAGTTTCTTACCAGATCTGCCTGCTTTGAATCCAGGTATGTTGCTTAAACTAAATTTGCGTGCTTGGCATCTTTTAGCGTGGATGTCTRCATGATTTGGAATAGAATCAGCCAGCTGATTTTGATTTCAATACAGGACTATAGTCTTGTCTCTTTAAGAGCAAAGAATAAATCTTAGCTTTTCCACCTACCCTTTCAGCCTCACCAAGCCTCTCAGAATATCTTTGGTGACTCTTTTTGAAAAATCCAAAAGTTAAGTAATTTCAGCAAAGATTTTTTTTTTTCTCCCTGTTGGTATCTGTGGCTGTTTGTGTAGACTGTCCTGCCAAGGCAACAGGACAGTAGGATTGGCAGTAAGACGTAGTTATATCAGAGTTGTATGATATTGGTGCTTCTGCTGAAGAACATCTCTGTATCTGACAGTTCTAAAGCAACCATATGAAAAGATTTTCTTGTGGAGCTTTTAGCATGAATGTTAGCTAATGCATTTTTCAGCTGTTCCTATAGGTAACATGCAGGCTGTTTTGAAGTTGCACTTGCTGTAAATGCATAAGGATGCAAGGAAAAGGTAGTTACTTAGCAGTAACATGTTTTTCAGATTTTGTTTGTTGTCCTTCTTCCCATCAGTCTTGAAATAGTGAGAGGGAATAGAGGTACTGTAAGCTGAAGATTTGAAGGATGGGAGAGTAGGTTTCATACATACCTTGCAGACTACAGGCACCAGTACTTGAAATGTGCAAGCATTATGAATTTATAGCTAGATCATACTTTTTGAAGATCTGTTAGTAGTAACTTCTCTCTTTGCTGGCTTGCAAAGCATTGAATGAAGAACCAATGTTCTAAGTTTTTTGGGGGAAGGTCTGGTTTTTAAAAACATTAATTTTCACTAGGTGTAATACACATTTTCTTTCTCCTTGGAAGAGTAATACTTTAGTATCCCAGATAAAGTAGTATGGAAAACAGCTTGCATATACAATACAAAYGGACATGAATGTGAATTGCTATGGGTTAAATCTGGGCAGCTTATTTTGTTCTTACAGGTGTTCTTACTTTTCTACTTTAAAATATTCTTGAGGGAAAAAGCTTCTAGCCCATCACTTTAAAGTRTTTTTAAAGTAACCAGTGTTTTTGTCCTTTATTTAACTGTAACTGGCAAGCATCTTAAGTACTCAGCTGTAAACATAACAAGTATTAATACTTGGAACAGTGACTTCAACTGACACATTCCACTGCTGACATATACTACAAGTTGAATTATGTAAAATTTTATTTTGTCTTAGCCAAAATTCTTTAAATGTRCCAGTCTTCCAGCAGCCTTTTCTTYTGTTGTTACATTTAGAATTCTTTTTAACCTAGCAAGATTATGTGAGTCTTAAAACAAAAAATCAATTTTATTAAATACTCTAGATGGCAGCAAATTTGTCTTAATAAACACAGCATTTTTGTTCTGCACTGGAACTGAACTAGGATACAATAGCATGTGTAAAACATTAAGAAGCATCCCTGCTCTCCCAACCCACATCAAAAAAGACAAAAAATCCAACATATGTACATGACCTTTTAAGAAACAAGTTTATGTGAAGGCAAGCCAAAGTTTTGATTTGTAGCTGTCTGTTTTACATAACTTCAAACATTCTTAATGTGTGTACTTTATTTTTAACAGAGGGAATTGAGAATAATACTTACTTTTCTTGCTTTTTTTAGATACTATATTTCAAAAGGTGCAATCGTTGATCAACTGGGAGGAGATTTAAATTCTACTCCACTTCACTGGGCAACAAGGTGGGGAAAAGTCTTCTGGGATTTCCTTTCCTGCCTTGTTTTTCTTTAACTGGAATCTGATGCTGATTGTTTTATGAAATTATGAATATATTTCACACAAGAATGAGTTTGGTCATTGTTAACTGGACCCACTGTGAATGTAGTATGTTTGAGCTACAAGAGCTTACAGCATATGGTTTAACTTTTGTCTCATCTATTTCTGGTKTAGARGAAGGTGATCACTGTGATGGGGAAAAGTGTTTTTTTTTTTTTTTTTTTTTTWAAGTGTTAATAGGCACGTTGTTTTACTCCTAGATCTTATTTTTGTCTCCTTTCTGGAGTTGAACAACACTTGTGCAGATGTGGCTTGGAATGAGTCTTGTGTGGTATTTTTTTCACAGTGGTCTATTGTTTGTGCAGTTTTAAAGATGAACCTAAGGGAAAAAATCGGGTTTATAATATTGAAGATGGTCTAAGAATGATGAGTGACTGGGCAAATAAGGCAGCCTTCTATTAGTGGCTATTTCTTCAGACTACTGCATAGAAATAGGCAGGAAAGGTACACTGTACATAATAGTAACTGTGGACTGCAAAAGGAGAGTTGGCACACTAGCTTTTAGAGCATTTAATGTATCAAAATAATTTAAGATGAGAATCCACTCGTTAGACTCAATCTTTAAAGGTTTTAGCATGTGTATTTCTTGGTATTATAGCTCATGCTTGACTTTCAGTGTTTTAATAGTAGAAATGCTTGATTAATTATCTTGGTGTTCATAGCTGTAATCTGTTGTTCTATGAAGCATTGTCCAAAGGTGTTTCTGATAGACTCAAGATCTTTTTGCTTGTGTTGGAAACTGTGCTGACAGTTATTCCCCTTATTAACAGGAATAAAATTCCCATTTTCGTTATGCCAAAAATACATTTAAACTTTTAATATAGCATGGAAAAGATGTAGACCCACTTTTTTACCTCCTCTCTCCCCATTTTTATACCAGTACTGCTCTTAATAGTAGAAGGAAACCATATGCCCCACAAAAATCAGGAGTGTATAAACTAGTTTAACATCTCTTAAAATAGCTGGTTTCATGTGTAGAATTGAAGAAGTCACAATAGATTGAATATATGAGCTAATGACTTGGTTTTGTGTTTTTTGTTGTTGGCTGGCCTTTTGCTTCACAACACACCTAAGCCAACTGCATGTGATGCATTTGTTGGCTGCAGAGAAATGCTTGTGTGAATGAGTTTGCTTACTGAGTTGCAGAACCAGATCGTGACAATCATTCAAAGAGTAAGTCAAAGTTTAGAAGCTCYAGTAGTATAATTTAACATGTTAAATGTTTTTGTCCTATTCAGATATTAAAATCTTGCTAGTTTTTCTGTGTATAGTTATTCAGTTGTTTGTTTTTGTGTTTTGTTACATTTAGACAGGGTCATTTATCCATGGTTGTACAGCTGATGAAGTATGGGGCAGATCCGTCGCTAATTGATGGAGAAGGATGTAGCTGTATTCATTTGGCTGCCCAGTTTGGACATACTTCGATTGTTGCTTACCTGATAGCAAAGGGACAGGTAAAATTTAAGTAATATCATATTTAAATAAATTCTATTCAGAATAGGAAAACAATTGAAAACTACATCTATGATTTAAGTAATACAAAAAATTTACCTGACTAGATATAGAAATAATTGAATGTATTTTACTATAGATTACAGTTTTTGATGCATTTACCATCTGTTTTAYCTTAATCTCCTTGAACAGTGGTCCAAGTGCTTTGGCTTTAATTCATATATATGTATGTTTAGCATAGTATGTGGAAATTCTAGATGATATTTTTTTTAACCACTCTTTGTTTCTACTGAAGTTAACTTTTTTAAACGCTCACAGTGACAATGATAAGGAATACTTTAGTAGTCTTCATAGAAGCATCAGGCTAGACATGGCTGAAAAAGCTAATGACGAAAAGTTTTCAGAAGTCATCACTTTTTTGCACCTCAGTCCACAACTTTTTATTGCTAGAGTTACATGTGTGTCTAGATTTAAAAAACAGCAACAAAAAACCACTCTTGCTTGCCTCTTGTATCATTCCTGTATCTATTAAGTGTGTAGCCTGTGTACTTGGTACTATTCTCAGTCTCCCATCCTTTGTTTTGTATGCTGCAAACTACATTCACCTTTTTGCTACTCACCCTTTGTTATAAGTAAGTTATAGATAGCCAGATATGTGCCTGAAATGCAAAATTTGACACTCAAGTTTGCAGATCACATAGAAAAATGAGAACCCTCCCCTCTTTTTACAATTTAGTTAATGCTGTTCCCAAATCTGTATTCTGATTTTTCTTTCAATAGGAAGTGGAATATGATGCTGTGAGTTTGTAGAATTTCACTGTRAAATCAGTGCTTTTGGTCAATTTTAGCTGGAAAATATTGCCATATCATGTAACAAATACTAAATTTGCTGCAGAAAATCTGTGCCAACATTCTTTTTAGAAAATAAATTATGCTATATGCACTGATTGGTTTGTATTGCAGAATYGTTTATCACACAGCATTTAGTATATAGTAGAGATCAGGCTAAACACAAGAAGATGCTGATCATATATAATTATTTTATATGAGCATAATGAGTGGAGAGAAATCCTTTTTCATCAGGATACAATGTTGTACTTTGTTCTTATGTATAATTTTACAGGGTTTTTATGTTATCAGAGGAATCTTGCAGATGTTGTAAGTGTTGGAACTTGTTTAAAGTACATTAAATTTAAGAATAAATGGCCTTTAAAATGCTCTGTCTTGATTATGAAATCTCCCTGTAAATGTTTGTTTGATGTCTATAAACAGAATGTCCTATTTATCTATTTGAGCATATAATACTTCAGTCCAAGAGAAGCTTTGTGTACATACATATGTACATATATAGACAGACAAAGCTGCTTTTAAAATCTAAAATCTAGTATCTTGGAAACAGCTGTCCTTATCATAAGCTTTTAAAAAGATGATTCTTACATCAGATAACATTCAGCATTTAATGGCTTCAGTATTCCTTCCATGTCATAAGTTTGAATTGATTTTTGCCCATTATTTTTCAGAAGCACTTTAGAAAGCAAAACTTTATATTTTGATTTGAATGTAATARCACTGTAATAAAAATTACTGAACTCAATTCTATACTATAGCTGTACTACATACAGCTACAGAAACTGCATAATTTCTACGGAACATGTGGGCATTGCATGATTCTACTTTGTATTCTCCTCTAATAACAATATGTAGGATCACTAATTGCTCGCTTTATTTACACTGGTCTTTACTTCCTTCTTTATACCATGATTTGGATTTGGAAATGTAACTGCCTTTGCTTATGTGGGCTTTCTCTATTACTGTATGTAAGCTTTCTCTTTCCTTATACAGAGACCAGATTTTCTTTAGATCCAAAAATTATATTTCCCTTTGAGCATAATTTTGTGTCATCATGTAGTACCTGTGTGGTGAATATTGAATAAATAAATGTCAAAATAAATCCATGTAGACTGTTACGCCTTGTTAGTGCTGGCCCTAACATCCTTTGGGGACCTGTATGGTCAGAGGAGAGCCAACTTTCGTGCCTCCAGTCAGCTGTGGAGAGAACAGAGTCACAACTGAGAGGTTGATTTAGTTTTACTCCTAACTGAAGTTGTTCCTAATTGTTTCTTGTCCCTTTTTCAGGCAGGGCTGGAACCCAGTTTCAGTATGCTGTGCCATTCTCTTCCTGGGTTGCAGCAGCCAACAGTAAAACTTCCCATCTGAGGCTAGAGTCCGGTCCTCTGGCATCTGGAGTATATTACAGGGGAAGAGCCTTGATCAAGTTCCCTCTGGTCTCAGTTGGGAAATAAACCCTCCTTTACACCAGGGAGCAYTACTCTGCCAAGAGGCAGCAGTTTCTGGTAGCTGTTGCTTTTTATTTTATCTTGTCTCCTACTGAGGAGGAAGAAGGACTTTGAAATAGCATGAAAGCACTTAAACTGTTTGAAGTTGTCACTACCTAACACTGTACTTAAATTACTTAAAATTCCAAAGGGAAATGAGGACATAGGATACACAAACTCATAACCCCAGGATAAGTTATGATATGAATATGGTATCTCAGATATTTGAATAACTGGTAATGTATGTGTTCTCAGTTCAGTGGCGTATCTTACCTCAGTTGCTTAGATTATACATAAGCTCCTGTAAAGTTACTGTTGGGGTGGCATCGTGTTCTGAAACTTATTCTGGATTATCTGTGATTCCTTAAGATCATAGAGAAGCGATAGTTCAGCTATCAGGTGTAGGATTTCTTTTCTATTTTTTTCATTCTCAGAGTTGCAATTTTATGCTTTACTGTGCAGAGCTACTTAGGGCTTGATTCTGAGCTGCGGCTTAGGAATAGCTGGTATATGGATTTGGAAGATGTCAGTGTGATAGAAGCAGTCTGGCATTTAAGTATTGTTCGCTCTCTATCAGTATTGAGGTTTGTTCTTCCAGCAGGGTTCAGGCCAGTGTACGACACTGAACCAAGTGCTGTTTGCTCACTAGACCTACTGTACTGATTTAAGTTACAGAAGTATAAGGCAAGTCATATTTCTTCTTCATGACTGCCAGTCTGTATTCCTGATGAAGGACTAGGTACTTCAGAGCTATTTTTGTTCAAAAGAGCAAGGTTGCTTCTGGGTTTTCTTTTTTTTTGTGTGTGTGTGTGTGTGTGCTAACCTTGCTTGATAAAAATTATCTGTCAGCCTGCACTCAGCTTTTACCACTTACAACTCTGAGACTGATCTCAGAAATCTGAGATCTTTGCTTTCAGTGAGTAACTAGCTTTCTCAACTTAGGAAATGCTTTCTCTCGACTCTTTCTGATAAATTTTATTTACACTTAACCTATAAATATGTCTTCTCTTCGAGAGTCCAAGTCCCCTTTTGCTGAATTAACAGTCTGTSTAAAAGAGAGCTTTCTTGGTAGAGAACAGTTCTGTGCAAGGGCATGATGTATCACTCTACGAAGGCCTGCATGCTTTAAAAGAACTAAATAGTGGTTCCAAGGAAGCTCCTTTTGTGCAATTAAATACACTTCTAAATGCTATCTCTTGATAGTTTTGTGCTTTTGAGAAGCCCATGCTGTTGCATAGTAGTGTTTGACTGTTATTTGTTAAATGTCCTGATAACACTAAATGCTGCTGTGATCTCTAGCTGCTCTTTAGAATTCTAACTCGCCAACCATAGTGTTTTCAGAAAGTGTTTTTTCTTTTCAGAAACTGTGTTTAAGCAGCAGGATAGTTGCCRCAGCTCCATTCCATGCAGGAAATAAGAATTTCTGCCCTGGATTTTGCTTTTCTGGAAGCTTTTAGGCAAAATCCTGTATTCGTATCCTAGGATGAAAATTTGGTTTGTCTTTAGATATGCRAAGTTGTTCTGTTTTAGAACCAGAATTGTCTGATTTCAGCACCAACTAATAAATGTACCGGTTATGGTAGAGTATTCTTGTGTTTGAACTACGTATACAAGGTAGCAGATTGTGCARTTTTTGATCGTTGCATTGCTTTACTTGTTACTGAGATCTTTGCTTTTTGCAGTGCTCAGACTGTTGTCCTAACAGCATAGAGACCTGTCCCTGTGAAGTATCAGATTGACTTGTCATTGAGAATTGGGCAAGAAGTTAATACCAAAACACCTGTTCGTACAGGCTGGAGCACATGAACAGTTTCCAGATATGTGTATGCTGTTGGAGGAGGCTTTTTTTTCGGKGATGTACCCTCATGTTGCTTTGGGTGATGAGAGTATGATCTGGTATAATAACAAAACTTTCTGGAGAGGTTTTGTTAGACCATTTRTCTGCTATCCACAGATTATGTCTGTAAAACTGTGTGCAAGTGAACCTCAGTTTCTTTGGGACTAACTGTAGTTCCCTTGAATAAGGATCTACCTTAGCCTGCACTAGAGCTTATTTTGAGTATGAGTTGTAGGCTCTTCAGGTAGTCTGTTAAGGTGTGCAGGGAGTAACCTGTTTTTAGTCAGTGTCACCTAGTGCAAAGTGTAACTTTGATTTGTCAGCATGGAATCGCTAAAGGAGTCTCTTTACCTACTGGCAGGTAGCCAGGCACCTTGCCGTTGGTCACRAAAGGTTAGCACTTCTGTATGAAATCAAAAGATGAAAGAGGGATTATTCGTAGTATAGTAATTTTTACATTCTTCAAAATGTCTTGTTCACACAATGTGAACTGTCAATTACACTTCTGAAGGATGCATGAACTTGAGGTTAGGTCTGCCTCTAATCTCCTTCTTGGCAAGAGGAGGTGGAAGGGAGTCTCCATTGCTGTGCATCCCTAGTAGGCTTAAAAAGATCCAGTGCAGGCATGTGCCTGGGACAACTAGACATGGATTCTGGTCTCAATGCATGTAACACACTTATGAAAAAACAGTGCAATAAAATAATGGGTTTCTTTCCACAAAGTCAATCAGTSTTTATTTCTGTGGTTTTGTCTGGGTGTTTTTTATTTTTATTCTGTTGTCAAATTAGAAACAAAAACCTCAAATATAAAAGCTTCTGCAAGCCAGGGAGCTTCRTAGAGCAGTTATTTGGAAGACTAGATTGCATTTTCTGGAAAATCTCTGGCTGGGTCAGGCTAACAGCACAGTCAGTGAAGATCCCAGGGTGATGGGCATCTGGCAAACATGGAGAGAAGCAGAAGGTTCTAGGAGAGATGGAAAGCAATGTTATCTGCTGTCTTGGTTTCTGTCAAGGGTTTCTATAGCAAATGTTTTTATTGAAAACCTTCTAATTTTTCTAGTAAGAACTGAGGGGAGCAGCATAGGAGATATTGACAGAGCTCTGCTGTCTGTAAGGAAAATTGTGCAGGTCTTTATTTTAGAGTAGTTTTGTGTTTGCAGTCCATGGAAGTTGCCCAAATATATTTGAGAATCTTATCTGTCCAATGTGTTTAGGAATTCCCAGCTTCCATGTTACTGAGGCAAGGATCTATAACRGAAAAAATCCTGTAGGCAATAAAGGCTTTCCTTTCTGATTATCTTTGATTATATTAATCAGTTGCTGTGGATGATAACATTTTGCCATTCAGTGATAATGTTCAGTTAAGCATAATAGTGGAGTACTTTTGTTTCTTTACCCATCTGTTTAGTCAGCACTTGGTTATAAATTAGTTTTATTTCTGAATAGGTTGATTGTTTTCATTAATGGCTTTTGGTTACACTTAAACCCTTTTGTGGTTTCTATTAAGTTGATATTCAGATATGTAAATACCTTTGGAAATGTGTAAAGTAAAACTGCTTTGCAAGTAAGTAGAAACCTACAGATACATGTGACCATGTAGGATGCCAAGTCATGTTTTTTGTGTTAATTTATGAAGTAGCTGGTTAAATGTTAGAGCATTTTATTTAAATATTTTCCTGCTTTGAGGGCAATATTACACAGTTTGTGTGTATGGGTTTTTTGTTGATTTTTTTTTTTCTTTTTCTTTTGGTATTGAAGGTAAATTTAAGACTGAAATGACCAGTCTTATACCCTGTGGCTACTGTTTAGTTTCCAAAATAGATCGAAATGGCCCTGTCTTTGCACAACTGGTGTTAATAAAATGATACTTAAAAATGAAAACAGACATTGCATATTAAAAGCTTGCTAGGTTTTCCCCAGTTCAGTTGGCTAGTCTTATAAAATACTGCTTATAGTTACTGAAACTTGAGCGTGCATATCTCACCAGCATTTTTTTTTTTCATTTTAGGATGTAGATATGATGGATCAAAATGGAATGACACCTCTAATGTGGGCAGCTTACAGAACACATAGGTAATATACTTGCTGCATTTCTGACTTGGCATTGATCAAATGACATGGAATGATGACTTTCTGATTTAGAGAGTTTTGTTTTAGTTAGCCAACATACTTCCCACAATTACCATTCTACTTTTTCACTTCTGACCTGTTCAAGAGAGGGGATGTTATGCAGATGTATTCGCCAATACTAACTTTCAGTCTACAAAGTAAATCCTCTTGTAGAGGTTAGCAAAAATGTACTCTTCAAAGAACAAGTTTGTCTGAATTGGTTTGCTGCTCAGAGAGGCCTGTCTTCATTGATTGCTGAGAGGAACCTAAGTTAGCTTTTGCAAATAGCTACTATTACCAGTGTTGTCATTGCCTTTTTTGTTTTCATCTTTTAGCTTGTTAGATGGAGGTACTTTCATTGTCATCTGTCAAACATGTAATCATATGTTTGCTTTTACAAATTTGTTAGTACTGTTACATTTTTGAGAGATATGGAAATAAAAACGCATGTAAAATGCAGTTCAAGACATCCCAGAATAAGTTTTAAGAGATTTGGGTACTGTATGCCTTACTAAGCTCCTTTTAAATTCAGTAAGATCTTTGTGAATTGTCTTTGGAAATTTGAGCTGTTAATATTTATCAGCAAAAAAGTAATTTTAATGTTAAATAGTGTACCTAATCAACGTCCACTATAGAAGCTGATTTCAGTAACCAAGTTGGAATGTATTTTAGCTAATCTTCTGTAGATCTAACAAGGCTTCTCTTTTCTAGTGTGGATCCAACTCGATTGCTACTTACATTTAATGTTTCTGTTAATCTTGGAGACAAATATCATAAAAACACAGCATTGCACTGGGCTGTGCTAGCAGGAAATACTACAGTCATTAGCCTTCTGTTAGAAGCTGGAGCTAACGTAGATGCTCAGAACATCAAGGTAAGCACTCAATCTGTTTTTATCCTAAGTGATTTAATACAGAAATAATCTGTAATAAATCTGAAGAATAGATGATTATTGAGGGTATGGTGGGGCCATGAAGACGCAGCAAAAGCCATGCCACTAGTGTTTAATCTAGAAATCAGTTTTTACTAACAGTGATGTAGAATCACTAAATCTGCACCTTCAGAAGTACACATGTAAATAGTCACCAATGAATATGTGCAAACAGATGGTTTGTGCGTGTATGTTTAGACTGCATGCATGAAGACCATGCATTTGGATGTGAAATTGGAAAACTGACTGAATGTCATCTAGTTATGATTTGAGGCGACTTCATGTTTTGATGATGTGAGATGTGAGACATCTGTGTCTTCTCCCAGAGACAAGCCGGATGCTCTAATAGGTCTCTTTCACCTAGTGACAGTAAAGAATTTGAGGCCTAAAAGTATCAGTAAGAATAAAATCAGAAAACTGATTCTTCTGGGGGGGCAGATCTTAAGTTGCCAACTGTTCTACCTGAACCTTTTAACCAAGCTAGATTCAGCACTAACAGAGTACATCCCAGTCATAGAAAAGCTAAGGAGCTGTTCCAATTTATGCTATAGACATAGTCTGTAAGAGCTTAGTCAGCAGTGGGAAGTGGGCATATTAAAGCTTTGCTCTGGAGTGTTTTTTTGTCCATTGCTCCCGGACCATCCTGTATATCTTATTAGATGCAATTTATCACATAAGATAGTTTTTCTGTCTGTGATGTTAGCAGAGAGCTCACTTTTAGAAAAATAATTTTCTACTACCCAATTTCTTTCTGAATATTTGTATATTGCCCTTAACAGTACAAATGAGATGGATAGATTGGAAAGTACAGCTCTGTATGTACATTTACAAAATACTTAATATTTGGTTAATCTGACCTTTCACTTTTTTTTTTCCCCTACTGATTAAGATGGCCAGGGTCTATTGTACAAGGCTGTCAATTGAAAAAAAAAAAAAAGTGTTGTGATCCACACGTGATAGAAACACTTATATATTTGCTAAAAAAACATATACATCCCTTTTCTTGAACAGCATGAGTCAAATTTTTTAGGAGTGCAGTCAAATTTTGCTACTGTCTTTCTAGGTCCTACCTCAGTTTTAGATCACCAGAAATACTGATGATCACTGAAAGCTCATCAGAACTCATCAGAAAAACAATATGGCTTTTCACATGTCTTTAAAACAAATCAACTAGTCTCTTGTATTCATTGGTGTGAATATATAAGAAGTGGTCTGTAAAGTCAGATGCGTGGATGAAATACACTTCTAATCTCACCTCTTGCAAACTGTTATGAAGCTCCTTTCTGTTCCACCTAATGGTAAAAATCAGGAGGTTTTGTGAAACAATCAGTGTGTTGTAACTTGCTTCCCTGGAGAGACTGATTTGTGTTACCAAGAGTTTTAAAGTACTCCATACCTAATTTTTAATTACAGATTCCATAAAAGGAAGCTTAATATATCTGACCAAGTGTAAGGATATCTACTAGCCTGAAGCGGTTCATAGCGGTTCATTATTGACAGACAGCAGCAGTCAGTAGGAAAGTAGGCTTTTGAACCTGCTGGATCATGATGTATTGTCGGTAATGCTGGAAGACATGAGCCTCGTTTCGTTATCCACTGCCTGCCTTCTGCAGTGGAGTCTAGGTTTCCTGTTTGCCTTTCTATTGATTCCTAAGATCTCTGGGATTTCTACAATCAAATTATTCTAGCATTGGCAGTTTTGCCATTCTGTTAGCGGTTTTATAACCGATATTGAGTGGTGTATCATATGTTTAGCAAAAGTTCATAGTAAACATAAGTTTGAGAGATTTCCATAGGCATATAGAAAGTCACCATYTTGTGCTTCTCCATTGATCGTTTAGCAAAAATTTTCTTTCTTGAGCCAGAAATTGGTTGTTGAAGTGGCTGGCTCATGTTTTSCTGAAATTAAAAGGAATTGCAAAAGGTTCCTTTCTGATGCAGTCATTTCCAGGTCTCTGTTCAGTGAAGTCCTTTTCTCAGATAGTCCATGGAATTAACCAAAAATGTTGATAAAGCATTTAAGATGAAAGAAATATRTTGGCTGGAATCTCTTTATCTTTTTCAAATTATGTAGTGGCTGAAATACTGAATGTGAGCTTTGATTTTTTTTCTTTAATAATTTCAAGGTAGTGTACGTCAGAAAATTACATGCTACTAGCTTCCTACGTTTTGGTGAGAAAGTTGGTGTAAATTGGAAGCAGTCATCTAAATAAGGCACTCTTTATTTTACATGGCAGTCTGAGAAACAGTGATGGCTGTATAAGAGAAATATAAATCAGTAGCACTCAAGAGACTTACTSTAGACTAAAACTTGATATTAAAAAATAGAAATGATCTGCCTTGAAAGTATAAGGATGCTAGATAGTGTAATAGTAGTAACACCACAATATGTATACCTCACAGATGCAGTTTTTTCAAGTTAATCAAAGTGGGTTTGTCCTGCTTGAGTTACCTTCATTGTTACGGTGTATAAGAAAATAATATTGCTATTTTTGTATTAAGACTTCCCCATATCCCCTTTGAGAACTGGAGTTGGAGGTGTAAGCTCCTTTTCAGTAGTCAAAGGAGGCTTTTGGAGTGTGTGGGG